>NC_051221.1:14790021-14925021 GCF_015220715.1 Pygocentrus nattereri | reverse complement strand
ACAGTAATTAAAACAGACTGTTTAACATTTTACACCGAAACCATCCCAGTTCTACGATTCCAATAAAACGTAGACTCACTGGCAGCTCCACAGACTGCATGCGCAGGTCACAGGGTGGTTTCAGGGCTTTAGGTCGCATGGCGTACCAATAGGTGGTGATAGCTGCGAAGGCCCCCACGCCCACAAGCGTCCGGGTGGAGAGGCTGCGAACATACTGCTGAACATCATCCAATTCAGGCAGACGCAGCTGCTTCAACAGCTCGTGAGCCTGCATGTCTGTCTACTAATGGATCTGTGGAAGAAGTGCAGCAAGGTTAAATATTAGGACCAATATTGATGTCAAAATAAGTCACTTAACAGACATACAGATGTTCACTAAACTAAATAAACAGATGTCAAACGTCTTGACTGATTAAGTACATCTGGGGAAGGGAAAAAAAAACAGTAAATTTGATTTTTGACCAAACTATTCCTATCCCTGTTTGTTACTACATGGTAATGATTATATCTGTATGTTTTTGTCTTTTGCTCAGCCAGCTAGAAAGGGCTGATGGCACACATCTGCAAAATATCTGACAAATTGCACATGTAGCCTGTGACCAAATTGTTTACATCTGCTCTTTTTCCAAGTTTCTGTGAGATACATAAAACAGATATTGTAAATGAATTTACATAAAACACCATAAACAAAAACAACAGGCCACAACTGTCCATAGCAGAAATGTGCTGGAAGCTATTTAAGCAGAGGTCAAATAAGTCTAACAGAACTATACTGTTGTAGCTCACAGGTTTGATTACACTAAACAACGCATCTAAGAATCATTATACTCAATCCCCCAATGCTCAGTTCTCCCTCATGCCATTACTTCAATACTTTAATAACAGGCCTCACTATCCCATGTTTTTTGCCTTGCAAAACAGAGAACCCTGCACTGCCCTGAAGCACCTTGTTTTGGCATGACCTAAACACAGTGATCAGTGTATCCCAAGGCTCAGCAAGCAAGGGTCACTTTGCTGAGTGAGTTATCAGTTTTCTTATCTGAAGTTATATGTGTAGTTTGTCATATGTGCAGTAGGTCTGAGGTGGCCGTTTTTCTTTATCTTTTACCTTTTGACATGAAACAAGCACTGTGTGAGGTTCTCACACCTCAGTATGAACCTATAGTGAATTACTGGGAGAAGTTTAAGATGATCTTTTCTTTTGAGATGAGTTCTGTCACAACAAGGTGATAACAGGCACATAGAAATGCATGAAATAATATATTTGTGAAGACAGTGTCAAGACTCTTTTACGGTGCCTTAAATCAAAGGTATTAAACAGGTAAGTGTGAGGTACAAACTCCAAAGTCTAGTCTCACAGAGTAAAGGGTTGATACCAAAACCACAGTATTGTATAAAAAGTGTGGGGCAGTCATGACATAAAAAAAGATAATGTGTTTCATAGTATGTCTGTATATATTAGCTGCAAATGAAACTGAACCTTGGTTGTGTAAGAAAGCAATGATTATCACAATGGCTGTCATAGTGTCTAACATCTTGGCCTAGCTTGGCATTTTAGTGTAACTCAATTCCACTCTCTTGAAAAATACCTAGCAGTGTGGACTTTGTACCTCACACTTACCTGTTTAATACCTGGAACTTAGGGGACTGGAAAATATAGCAATACCAACACACTGATATGGGAATTTCAAGTCAATGCCGATATCAGATATTAACAAGAACATGTTACATATACATGTCTTTACATCTTGAGCAAAACCACCTTTTATAAAGGCCACTGTACACCGGACACACTGTGCCATGCAGCGTCCAGCAATTCACAGCCATTATTTTTTATTTATAATGGAGGTGGCCAGTGTTCCTATTACTACCTTAAATTAAAGGCACATCAAGACCAGAGAAAGCCACAGTAGATCACATGTCGCTTGAAATTGACAGAGAGAAAGGCAGCCAGTGTTTTAGGTAAACAGACAGATGTTAAAGGTAGGTAACCTCAGCTGATGTTACTATCCAGGCCTTTTTTTAGCTCATATCTGTGAGGGGTTTGTGAAGCAGCAGTAAAGATACAAAGTGTGATAAGTGATGCTGATCTTTTTAGTTCGTTTAATTCATACGACTAGAGTCTAAAAATAAACTTTTATCTGCTCTCCTTGTCTGTGCCTTTTAACTTCTGCACCATTTAAGGTGCAACGGGAAGATTCAAATAAGAAGATCCTTTTCATTAAAGAGATCTACGTTAAAAAAACATCCTATCTAGCGTTGGATGTACTGAGCTACCCGCCCAAGTAGGTTTTGATTGTGCGAGTAGTGCTGTTCCAGCATGTGTGATCACACATTGGTTAAAAATATCAGCTAAACTCAAGCAGCAGCCCAATGCAATGTTTCTTTATAAGAGCAAATAACTTCTGATGATGATACGATTCTAATACTTTTGTGCATCCCTAATTGCCATGAAATGTGCAGTAAACGAAGAGGCAATTTCAGCACTAATTCAGGGAATAAAACAATCAAAAGTAACAAAATTAATGCGTGTGCATAAAAAATAAATAAAAAATATGAACTCGTTGGAAAGCTGAAGATCAGTGATGTAGAATAAAAATTCAACCAACTTTCTACACATGAATTAAACCTGCTTTTGGAGCAATTCGTTTACCATTAGGGATTTAATCTCATGAATGTAAATACAACATATGCCTGGGGGTCACTGACCATGAATGACAATCGATTTGTGTAATTTGTCTGAAGAGGGTGCACAAAAAGCTGATAACGGAACAGATAAGCAGCACCCAAATACTGCAGTTAATACAAGTACTAATATTTAGATAACAGAAGTACAGTACATGGTATTTTGACTCAAGTTAAAAAATGAGCACGTGAGAATTTGAAGCAATGGACAAAGAATATAAAATAAACATTGTGAAGCTAATTATGTAACAGGAAGGGTCACCATGACCACTAGGTTACACAAAGTCACAGAGCTTGGTGTCACCTGGAAGAGTGCATGTTGACGGAACACATAAGGGTCAGTATAAGCCTGTCAGGACATACTGCCCATTTTACCTTTCACCTACTTCCATTATTATCGCCCGGGAGTAGGACGTGCCCCAGCCAGCCGTGATGAGGGTGTTGCACAATTATAGAGTAAACTCCAAAGACATTCAGCGTACAACAAAAGGTCACTTTTCTAAGATAGTGCTTATAACTTCTCCCTACAACTCAACCCAGTGCAATTTCACATGTTTAAAACCACATTAGTGACCTCTTAAGGGCAAAACTACAGAATTTACTTGCATATTCTTAGTGCAAAAAATTAGACCTCACAGCTTTGAAAGGCAAAACTACAGACATTACATATCTGTAGTGCAAAAATATAGATCCTTCATCTTATCACAAAACTACAGACCTTATTTACTTCTTAATACAAAACCACAGCCTTTACAAGTTAATACATACACATACATCTATAGACTTTACCTACATCTCTTTAACACAAGACTACAGACCTTATATCTCTAATGCAAAACTACAGACCTTCACATCTCTTCAAAGAAAAACTACAGATGTTCATCTATTTAGTAGACACATGCCAGTATACCGTATATACAGTATATTGCGATATTAAAGCTGGACAGTTATCATGGACACTTCAAAATACCATAACTACATAAAAGAGCTGCCTATTTCACCCACAGAACAGAGACACACAGCAGCCATGCTTTAACAAGTTCTCACTGCCACTGCTGTGTGGTGCTCTGATCACATCAGTGCGTCGGCTAACAGCAGTTTAGAGGAACTGGGCTGAAAAAGTCAGCGACGAATTCTGTAACCTTTCTCCAAAACATGCATTTAGTGAGTGAAGGTTCAGAGATTAATTACTACTATTATAAGACTTGCTTTTTATTAGACCACTGCATGTATAACGTAGTGCAGTGTGATGGATTGCCGGCCTGCCCAGGGTGTTTCCTGCCTTCTGCCTAATGACCGCTGGGATAGGCTCAAGCAGCTTAACCCCCAAACTAAGAGGATAGGTGGCTTAGATATTGTTTGTATGTGTAAAATGTAGCTAACGTTGTTATTCATTGTCCTGTAACCTATGTAAAAATGAAGTGTACTGTAATTATTAGCACAAATGGCCAGAATTTCCCCTGTACTGTACTGAAGAACCGGGGAACAACACTGTTAGTGTATGAGCTTACAGATGTCTAGTGTACCAATGAAGTTTGCTTTTTATCTTACACATACTTTTTAATAATCATGCATGTCTGCTCTTTAGCATATAACTATAGATATTACTTTCATCTGTGTAATGAAAAACTACAAATGCTACATTACTTTAATGCAAAACTATAGACCTTCTATCTCCATGGTGAAAAACTACTGACCTAGTTCTTCAGTGCAAATCTATAGATATGTCTTATAGCTCTGTAATGTGAGCCTGTAAAGGTTACTTCCATCTCTTTAAAGCTAATTTTTAGACATTACTTGAACCTTTTTTGCACAAATCTGTAGAGGTTACTTACATGTGTTATTGTCTTCCAAAGTGAGTGCTGGAGTTTTTAAAACAAAACAAAAAATTCCTCACTATCCTTAATTACACAGTGAGTTTCAGATGACCTTTAGTTGCTTTAGGGAATCTTTGCCAGCAAACATCTCTTCCTACTAAGCACAGAAAAATGCAATGAATTGCGTGACCAACACTCTGTTGCCAAATCAGAAACACACACCTGTGGGGTGATTATAGCCTCTCACACACATTCTGCACTGTGCGTGCGCGCACACACACGTGCACACACACACACACACACACAACAGCAGTGTTCACCTGAGTGATGAAGGGCAGTCCAAATACAGCCGTTGTGCAAATTGCTCTATCCAGAGACTGGAATATGGAATTCCTGAGTGGGCCCAGGCAGGACAGGTAAGAATAACTAGCATTAACACAGGCTGGGTTTATGTGCAACTACAAAAGACCCAGCCAATCCGAAGGTCAATCGCAGACCAGCCCTTCGTAGCTCCTTATTGGCCAATCTGCCACTGAAATGTGCCGCGTCAGCCAGTCCCAGGGCAGAGAGCTGAGAGGACAATAGATTTCAAAAGTCCCATGATTACCAATCCTTAGTTAAAACATAATCCACCTACAACAAAACAGCAAATTCTGACAGGATATTATGTAAAACAGACACTGATGAGGTTTAGGCTGTCGATTGCCTCATCTTAACCTCAGTCTCCTTGACCATTTCTGACCCATGTATTCTGATCATGCATTCCTTGCCTATTCTAAAAGCGTATTCTATTGCCTTGTCAATGAGTCAACACTAATCCACCTCAATCACACAGTTCATGTCCTCACACTGTAGGTAATTATTACTCAAAATACATGTCACTTTACTTTGAAGGTCTTCGGAAACTTTAAACTGTTAACAAATGAGTACAATTCTAGCAATTCAGGTAATTACTGACAGCAATCGATAACAGTGTTAGGTTCGGGATATGGACCAGGGCTAAGGTGAGAGTTTTAGTTTCAGGTTTAGGGTTAGAGTGAGGGTCAGGTTTAGCTTCAGTGCAAAGTCATGTTAAATTCAATAGACATTTAATTGTAAGTATGTTAAAGCCAAGGTGAGCATCTACAAAGCCTTAACAATCAGACCATCACTACTGATTATATTATCATTCACATAAACTACCGATTCTGAGGATTAATCAAGTAATTAGTTTCAAAAAAGGCCAAATAATAAAAAATGAACAACAATAAATAATGTGTGGCCTTTCAAAGACTCCAAAATACCTTTAAAAAGACTGCATAAAATATATCAAACAAAAATGCATATAGATTAGTAAGTCAATCAGGCTCTATTTCTTATTGTACGAAAGAGCAGTAGGAACTTTTGAAGTATGCATCATCATAAAATCTACCACCGTATCATCCATCCATTTTCCAAGCCGCTTCTCCATCAGGGTCGCGGGACCACCGTATCAGGAAGGTAAATTTTAATCATTTATTTTATTTAAATCCAGGTTAATTAAGTCATCGGGACCACCCTGATCTACAGCGGCCCATGCAAAAGAAGCCTTACCAAAACTTACTCAAACATACTCGGTCAGGCTTTACACAACAGTCAAAAGGCTGAAGTTGTAAATCTATTGATTACCTTGTCTCTGATTGGATTAAAGAAGCAGTGACTGTATCATCTTGTGGACTTGAATTAGAAGAATTGAATAAAACTCCGCAAGGGTTTGACCGCAAGGGTCAAAGAGAGCAGTTACTCAAGTGGGCACATGCAATCAGCCACATGCTGCTCCAGCTTTTCCAGGGCAAAGGTAATCTGACCAGGCCCAGACCCTCTAAAATTGGTCCGTCAATGAAGATAGACCAATGGTAGACCCCAAGACCCGATCATCCGATGGAGGAGCAGCCAAGCAGGCGAAGTCCCTGCCCCCACCCGCCCCAACAACCAGGCCTGGCCTGCTATTTAAAACCAGTGGCACGCTGAACGGAAAACACGATGACGTGGAGAAAAACTCCAGCTGCTGCTTCAGACACGTTGCACATCTAGCAGAGGTACACATACACACTCTGCAGACACACTATTCAGAAGACACATGTGACTAAGAAATCAGAGCAGGCTGTCTACATGACCACGTGAATAATCAGACACCTGCAGAAATCGGATAACGGTTGGATTATTAAGTGAAAATGAAAAACTGTTTCAGCCCTAGTCAGAAACCACACAAACAAGTCTATCTGAGTCTGCTTAATGACCCACCATGACTGGAGGCAAGTGTGAGAACATTCAGGCAGTCAGTTGGCACAATGCTAACTGGTTATATATCTAAAAAAAAGTGTTTTCAGTCATTGTGAGGCCTGAATTTTGTCCTGAACCAGCAACATGAAACCTTCAAGTGAAACACACAAAAAAAGAAAATCACTGACAATTTCACCCAGGCTTCAAACAACCTCTCACAGTCTGTCCTTTACTGACTTTCCAGTGACCTACTACATGCATTCATTTAGAAGGAATGTTTGGAGAGCACATTCCATACTTCCACAGGCCAGACTACTATGAAGACCGGCCTCATGACTCAGTTTAAACAACACTCACATAATTTGTTGAGACAATGAGCGAAAGTACCTTTTATAACCTGGCTAACTGTTTCCACTGGCAGAGTTTACAATAACAACAACAAACAAGGCACTGAGAGCCAGAATGAAAATGACTGTGACTTAAGCAGACCTAAGAATTTTAACTGGTTTTCTGATAAAAACCACACTGTCACTTGCTAAAAACATCTGGTTTCGTTTTATCTAGAGGGTAGATAGGATTGGGGGCTCTCCACTTTTTCCATACCTTAATACCATCTCTCAATATTACTGAAGAACACAGTATGAATGCACTTAATAATGCGATAACTGCAGAAAATCTGATTTTGTTAGTAAGCCAATCAACATGTTTGCATGCACTTGAGTAATCAGATAACGGGGAAACTCTGGGTCTATGAGTCAGACAGCAATCAGATTTCTGTCAGCTTTGCAAAAAGCCACTAAACTCATAAAAAGACGTGATGTAAACGTAACGTAAACCTGGAACGTCATGTCGCATTTGCGCTACTTTACCTGTAAATATGAACAAACATCATTTGGAAGATGAAGAAGATATAAAATAGTGTTTACATGACCATTTGATTAATCAGATAACTGCAGAAAAAAAAAAAAAACATGCTGTGTTGTGACTGTCATATTATCATGTACGTAACTTCTGCTTTGTATAAAGATTAGAATACGTGTAAAAAGTATGATTTTCTGATTCTCTGTATCATATCCTAAAGAGCTGAATCGAGCTGTGGTGAGCTCAGAGATTTTGACTGCTAAACTGAGACGGTTAAATGCTTTATCTTTCGTATCCATTTGAAGACAACAGACCAGATGTCTTGCCATGTTTCACTCACTTACAGAATAAATAAAGCTCTCCTAACAAAGATTACCAAACGTGCTATGAGTCACCACAGCCCTCAGGCAGTTAACTGCGTCCTCTACGATGCCCTGTCAGAACAAAAGCAAAACATTATGGCAGCCTGTGAGGGACATCTGCACGACATCAGGCTCACTAAGAAGGCTGCATGTTGACAAAAAGTAGGAGGAACTTCCAGGCCAATCTTCTTAGAATAAAAAGGCTTCTTTATGACGTGGCTTTGGACAGAAGGCAAAAAGGCCTCTAATGTGTTTTAGTATGTGAGACAACTGCTTGTTTATTTAACCTTAATATTTCCTAGAAAAACTTCCCAGTGTCTTTTTTTCCTAGAATGCACTGGCGTCAAACCACCCAGCAAGTGGGCCACTGCTGGCCTCTGATAAAGATGGCAGCAAGTTACAGATAAACGGCTCTATTCAGCTGCGGCGCTGGCCCACGCTGGCCCGACTGTACAACACAGCCACACATGCAAAACTGCAAGGGTCATACAATGTGTCTTCTGTTGGAACACAATACCCAAAAAAGGCACAGCTGCTCCAGCGCCTGAACTGTGCTCGCTCCCAGTCAGGGCGCACACATACACCAAATGTGTACTTTAATGGGCGCACTGTTGTCATTTGAAAGCCTCTGTTGACACTGTGCTCCAAAACTGGCACCGCTGGTTGTGTTTTGTTCCCTAAACAGGGACCGTTGCACAAAGTGTGACCTTACAAAACCCTTTCTATGACAACGTCATGGAAACTAAAGGAAAACTCAACTGGTCAGTGTCCTACACACATGTAACTCAAACACAGAATCATTGACCTTTCACCTCATTCCTCGCAGGCCAGGGCAGGTAACAGGCTAGCCAGGCCTAACTACAAACACCAAGAGAGAGACTGAAAGGTCAGTCTATAATTAGGGCTCACAAAGCCCCATCAGACATATGATGCATTTCCTCAATTTTAAGCTAGAATTTCAAACAACTTCCTCAAAGGGAACAAATAAGCAGTCATAGTCCTAAAAAACAATAGGAAACAGAATCCAACGAGCTGATGCAATCAGTGCCCTGAAACCACATTCAAACTCAGATCTAACTTCTTCTTCCAATGCCAAGCAGTAATTACCCATAAGAAAACATTCTGAGCAGCTTCTCTATGCGAGGACAGGAACACAGTGCGCAGGCAGCCTTTGGCACCATCCTCCTCCTCGCATGCTTTAAAGGAGAATTCCACCATTTCATCGGTTTGGGATTTTTTTTTTTTCCATGCTCTGTTCTAGACAAACTTGCTGGATGAGAATCGCTCACAGTGACAGCCATAGGAACCAGACGTCTGCAATGTCCAATGCCTCTAAAATCCAGGCTCCACAGAAACAAACACGCTGCTTGATGCCTGAGTTAAGCAGTTTGGCCTAAAAGCCAAACAGTCCCCAAAAGAAAACTCGTAATACAAGTGTTGGTTTTCTAAGCGTTTTGGATAGAAAATCAAATGGCTGTATTTATGTTCACATTGGGCCCCCTGGTTCCCATCACCACCACTGTAGAGAACCCTGAGCCAGTACGTTTCTCTACAGTGAACCATTTCGCCTCTAACCACTCCGAGCGACTACAACGTGATTCATTTTCACATGACCACTATCAAACACTCTGTATCGCTCAGAATCAAACAGGCTGACACAACAGCAGACCTGATAGCGCCGTCCTGCTGGCATTGAGGCACTGAGTCCACTCACTGTCCACCCCATTAGAGACTGCGACCTTCTCGATCCACCTTGTAGGTGTAAAGTCAAGAGACTGTAGCTCATCTGCTGCTGCATAGCTTGAGTTAAACCAGTGGTTGATGTCTGGTGGACTATTCTCAGTCCAGCAACGACACTGAGGTGTTTAAAAACTAAAGCAGCACTGCTGTGTCTGATCCACTCACACCAGCACAACACACACTAGCACACCACCACCACATCTGTGCTGAGAATGATCCACCACCCAAATAATGTGGGGGTCCCAGTGTAAAAGGGGGGTATGCAGATGTACTAGTCTCCAACTGCAGAACTACAGAGTGCTCCTGTATGGTAGAGCTACAGATTATATAGCCTCGGTTTAAAGCGCCCACTCCTCTCAGCACTGCAGCGCACTAACAATGCAAGGCGACGCAAGCGACTTTAACAGCTAGTGCTGTGTATACAGTAATACAGTAATACAGTCAGCTAAGCTTCCAATACTGGCCGGCCTGTTTTGTGACTCCTTCCCCCACAAGCAGCCCAAGCTCGCAGAGCACGCGCTGCAGCCGCAGTGGTATCACATGTGCCCGGACACGTTGCATGAAATGCATGTTGCACTCACTTGCAAGCGGGATAGAAGAGCCGCCGGCGCACACGACAAAACGCGTTCGAGGCTTTACTACCAGAAAAGCGGGAACGCAAACGGCTCAGACCTCAGACGGCCGAACAGCCCCGACGAGCGAAGTTTACTCGCGCACTCAGAGGCGGAGCTGCCGGCGCACACGTGGCCCCCAGAGAGGCTGTTCGTCACTCCACAGAAGGAAAGCAGTCCAGGTCTCACAGGGCACACGCCACCGTAAGAGCTCCGACACCCCACGCGGTCCAGCACTGACCTGCAGCAGCGGAGACCCCTCCGGTGTCACTGCCAGCCAGCGGCGCCCGGCGCGCCGAGCCCGGCGATCTCAGCCAATCAGGAGCGCCCAACGAAGAGCGCGCACCGGGGGCGCTGCCTGATTGGCCAGTTCGTGTCCTCCAGGCCTCGTAACCTTTGTACAGACTTTCGAGACAGGTGTGAAGCCGAGGACAGAGGACAGGACGCAGCAGGCACGAGACCCCCGGAGACCCTTCACACTGAAAAAGAGGGTTCTCCAAGGGAAAAGGGTTCCTTTTAGGAGTTCAATATAGAACCATTTCATGCTCAGAGTTCTCTGCTTGGTGAGCTGGTTCTTCGCATTGACAGAGAAGGTGCTGTATCTGGTTCTGTGTAGAACCTTTTTGATAATGGTTCTACATAACACCAAGATGGTTCATCGCTCTTTAAAATTATGGTTATGTAAGGGTTCTTCAGTAAAGACAGAGGTTTTATTTAGAACCATGAGTTCTATTTAGAACCATTTCATCTTTAAAAGGGTTCTCTGCTTGGTGAGATTGTTCTTCAGATTGATAGAGAATGTGTTGTGTCTGGTTCTATGTGGAACCTTTCTGGAAATTGTTCAATATGTAGCTCCTAAAAGGGTTCGTCACTATGGTTCTTCAAAGGTTCTTAAGTAAAGACAATGGTTGTATTTAGAACCATTTCCTGCTGAAAGGGTTCTCTGCATGGTGAAATTGTTCACATTGATGTGTTGTATATGGTTCTATGTAGAACCTTTCTGAAAATTGTTCTATATAGTGCCTAAAAGGGTTCATCACTCTTTAAAAATTTGGTTCTTCAAGGGTTCTTTAGTAAAGGTGATGGCTCTATTTAGAAC
Source organism: Pygocentrus nattereri (assembly GCF_015220715.1). Lineage (NCBI taxonomy): Eukaryota > Metazoa > Chordata > Actinopteri > Characiformes > Serrasalmidae > Pygocentrus > Pygocentrus nattereri. Next base: position 14,913,605 of record NC_051221.1, on the reverse strand, counting down.
TATTAGTTCTGTTTAGATCCCTTTCAAGGGTTCTCTGCATGGTGAAATGGTTCTTCACATTGTTGTACATGGTTCTATGTAGAACCTTCTTGAAAATGGTTCTATATAACACCAAAGAGGGCTCTACACTCTTCAAAAAGACAGTCTTTCAAAGGTTCTTTAGTTAAAGCAATGGTTCGTTTAGAACCATGAATTCTATACACAACCATATGGTTCTCTGCATGGCGAAATGGTTCTTGAGTCTGATGGAGAATGTGTTGTAAATTACTCTTGGTAGAACCTTTTAGAAACTGGTTCTAGATAGCTCCTAAGAGGGTTCTGCTGTTATTACAATGTCATAGAAGACAATATTTTTGGTAATTGACACCTTGACCACACATTTATTCACAATGTTTCTTCCCATGAGGCCTCTCTTCACAGCTATGTGCCCCCCCCCCCCCAATTTTGTGGGATAAAATCATTTCTACATTCTTTATTTATCATAAACAATGTTTACACACACACACACACACACACACCCACACACACCCACACACACACACAAACACACACAAACACACACATCTAGGCCTTCATCCACACCCTCTGCAATTTCTCAGCGCCCCACTACGGGGCGGCGCGCACTACAACATGCTATGACTACTTATACAATCGTGAAGCAGACTAGCGTGACCTCTAGTGGTGAACGGTGGTAATACAAGACACCGTTCTATGTATTTATATGACGTGTGACGTATCACGTGGTTACTGTCAGTTCTTTATTCACTTAGTTTAAGATTTATGTTCATTTTAAACATCCTTATGACTATATATGATTCAATTTCAGACAAACTAAGGGCCAAAATCCCCCACCCCTCCACCTTCAGAAACACTATCAGGTAAGAGGGCATAAATAACCTTTACAGATGATGCTCCAAGATGATTCCAAGGCAGTCTGGGTTTACAAAATGTACTCTGGGTGTGCCTTGGGGCCTCCGTCCAAAGCAGCAGTTCTCTGGTGTACACACATACCACACTATGTAATCAAAGGTGTCATGTTATTTTATTGTCTTAAAAAGTTACACGATCCCCAAGGGGAGGGGAAATAATATACACTAAACATTGAACATCACAACTACACAAGTAGGGACTTTTAAATATTACAGACTTTACAAAAAAATCCCCCTTTTAAGTTATTATACTCAGTATGACAGATAAACATCTCTTACAGATCGACGTAATGTCACAATGAGGAATGACGTCATTGAGAACTATAAGAAACCCATCATGATCAGGGAAGACATTTTATGGACTATCCGCATTTCAAATGAAATATGTTCAATATAAACACAACATCCGTTTGGATGATTCGGACACGTTTGTCTGTCTTGTTTTCGTTTACAGCCATTATAGATCAGGCATTTAGTGCAAACATTTGAAATCAAGGCAGCCTTGCCTGCAGTTCTCTAGTTTGTCTCCAGAAAAAGTCGTTTCTTGTGCTCCTCCTGTTGGTGCGTTAGGAAGCAGAATGCAATTGTAGGACTCCATCCCTCTGCAATACATGGTGAATGTGCTGGGGCGAAATAAATAGAGAAGGGAAACCTACAGGCCTACTCCTTTAGGCCCATATAGGGTTTACTGATACTGACGTATCAAACTACAGTGCTTCAGGGATTTGTACAATGGAAGAGGAATGCGTAAATTCCCGTATAATTCAACTGTTGAAATGTAAACAAGGTCATTTAAAATGGTCTGATGTGCAATGCTCCGTTCTAGATAAACACACATTTCTTTACAGTGGAGGACATAGTAACCAGGGGTTGTGACGTTTACATTGCAAATATAGCCACTTTATTTACCAATCGAAAGCACCACGTCTTCAAAGTTTTTATATGTAATGCTCATAATGTTAAAACAGTGGTAAAACTGGGTGCTTTTGGTTTCCACGGCTGAGCAGCAGCACACAAACATAATATCACTATGCAGAAGGCCTAACATTGCCACTGAACTCTGGTTCACTACCTGGCAGTCTGACGGACAAATGTTTGTGTTTGGAGGATGCCAGGAGAACACCACTCACTGAAATGCATAGTGCTAACAGTAAAGTTTGGTGGAGGAGGAATAATGCTTTGCGTTTTTTTCAGGGTTTGGACCCTTTTTTCCAATGAATGCTACTGCATACAAAGCCATTTTATATGCAATTATATGGCTCCAACTTTGTGGCAACACATTGGGGAAGGTCCTTTTCTGTTCCATCCAAGTCCATGGAAATGTGATGGTCAGTATACTGTATGTTTTAGACCAAAGTATTATATATTTCTGTGTAGAAGCTTTTAGAGGTGGATGTCTGGTTCTTATCACCACCACTGTAAACAATTCTGACTTGGCAAGTCACATCAAACACATCAAACCACTCTGAACGATTTTGCTTTCATCACAGCCATTAACTCATGCAGACATTTCGAAAAATCGAGGGAATTCTCCTTTAATAAATAAAAAAGGGTCAATTAAAAACCTGTCTTTGGAAACCTGATCCAGGTGTTTGTGTGAGTATTATTTAAAGTACACTTCTACCGATCGCTGTTAGAACGAAAAGACATTTTGAGCACTTTAACAGGATGGATAAAGACAGCACCTTCACCATCTACCTCAGCGAAGAAAGCATCCGCAGCACATTCACAGTCTGCAAGCTGAATACAGTGTGTTTGACTGACTTGCAAAAAAAACCCCAAAAAAACAGAAAAGAGAAATACCACTCGCGTCGCCTTTTACTACTGTACAAATGGTGGAGGTAGTAGCGTGTATTTTCTGTCATCTTGTCCAGTATTCGAGAGCACCTGGTTAAAATATAAAATTGGGAAAAAAAATGGATTGGAACATCCTTTATTACGTTTTTTTTGTCCCTGTGAGAAAAAAATGCAGTCTGTTTTTAGGAGAGAGAATAATAGCACCAAATTTGCGCACTGCCTTTACATTTCTGTTAGCATTAGCATGGACTGTGAGTGTGTTAACACGGTTACATGTACATTAATTGTTCTCATTTGTTGTTTAAAAATGAAACACATTGGGAAAAAAAAAATCACTGCAATTTTCTCCATTTGTGGCAATGACTTTCCCCAGCATAGAGGCTTCGGTAAGGATGGCAGGAGTAAAGCGGATGTGCTAAAAAAGCTCGTTCTTATGGAGACGGAAGTGTTCCCATCATTTTGATTGGGAGGGACACCGGGAGACTTGGCTGATTTAAGGTACCCGTGAAAAAGGGGGACTGCAAACATGAGAAAGCTGTTGAAAATCCTTCTCCATGGGCCGAAGAGTGAGCAATATAATGCCGTGTAACTCGGATTGACCTGAGAGTAGAGAACCAACACTGAACACAGCAGAGAATGAGTTGTCAGAGGCAAAATTAGCAAGGTTAAGGAGACCCGTACTGGATACATTAGGCTTTTTTTAAAGGACACCTAGAGCGGGGTTCCTCATGCGGATCATGACAGAAGTTTTGTACCATGGATGATGTCCGGTCACTATGAAGCAATAAATGCGTCTTCACTTGTGGTTGTTACAAATACCAAAAAGTAGAAGGTACCTACAGTAATTGGTGGTGTACAATGTTTTTGAGACGTTTCTGATTCGAGTCTGCACTGCTTTAGAGCGTCCTGTCTATAAGGATTACAGCAGCCTCACTGCTATAGCTAGAAAGCAATAGTTCAGCCAAAAGAAAGCACACAATTTTCCCCTTACCCTAAATGCAGTCGATTAAAATATCAGTTTGCTTCTTTAGTTTTACTCTGGAGCTACAAGGCTAATGTAGCTAACAAGTAATGGTTGGTTAGTGTAGTGGGTAACACCTCTGCCTTCTACACTGTAGACTGGGGTTCAATCCCCACCTGGGCAAACACCCTACACTATACCAATAAGAGTCCTTGGGCAAGACTCCTAACACCACCTTGGCCTACCTCTGTAAAATGATCAAACTGTAAGTCACTCTGGATAAGAGCGTTAGCCAAATGCTGTAAATGTAAAGTAATGGACGTTTACAGAAGAGTGGAACCTTCTAGGCTTTCAGAGAAGGCCTAATGATTTCTGTTAGCTAAAAATACATCTAAATCAATCCATTTTTTATTGAAACTCTGCAAGTATTTCAGCCCTGCGAGGGACTGGTGACCTGTCCAGGGTGTATCCTGCCTTCCGCCCGATGACCGCTGAGATAGGCTCCAGCACCCCCCGCGACCCTGACGGAGAAGCGGCTTAGAAGATGTGTGTGTGTGTGCAAGTACTTCAGTACTACCCTTGTTTCATTCTAATTTTTGGAGGGAAGCAAGGGTATACTGGCCAATTGGGAACTGTTATCTAGGCAGATGTAGCTAAGCGAGTTCTTCTATTGGTTAGGACTTCAAGAGCTGAAGAGAAGGCCTAGCACACTGGATTAGTGACAGAGGCTTGTGAATATGAGCGGCAGGCTAATCAGTAAGTTGGCATCTCTATGCCAAGCCTCTCTACTGGAAGAATCACTGTGATACAGGATACAGTATAAATAATATGTCTGTCACAAGCCTCAAGTAAAACATGCAATGTATTTTATAACCTTCAAATGTCTGTGTTTAATCTACAACATTCAGAAAATGCTCCTTGTGCATCACTCTTAGCTTCGCACCAACAAACTGCTAGGATCCCAGTGAGTTTTTGCCGTCATGTTTTGACTGAGTTTCATTTATTGAAGGCCTATCTTTAATACTCATGTTTACAGCTACCAGTTAGCATTGTCTAAATCAGGCATGTCAAACTGGGGATCTTCTATGCCAAAGTGCTGCGGAGATCAGCGTTTACACTCATCTAACGCTCTGATTTCAGTTCATGGAGGCCTTAGCTAATGAACTAAATCAGGTTTGTTTAATGAGGTAGTGAGCTGAAGTCTGCAGTGCTTTGGCCCATGAGGACTAAAGCCTGATACATGTGGTCTAAATCAACACATAGCGCATTCTTTGTTAAGTCAAATAGACTTGCATATGGCATTTGGCCAAAAGTATGTGGACAAAAATGTCACATAGCTAAAAAAAAAACAGTAGCCATTGTGAAGCCTAAATTTTTCCATTTTATAGACACCTGTCTGTCATACAGTGTCTGTAAGTCACAATGCTAATTGGTGGCGATAAGCTTTCATCATCTACCTATATTAGCTTCATAGCTCTGGTGTAAAACTAAAGAAGCAAACTAAAGACAAAATGCAAATTATTGTGGCAAACACGTCACTGCTAATCGGCTGATTTTAAGGTAAGGAGAAAGTTGTACGAAATAGATTTTTCGCTAAACTATCGCTTTAAGAGAAGGCCTTCTCCTCTCCCTCTGCTCCCTACACGCTGGTGATGGAGGCCTGTTTCTCGGGGCGGGCGGTGGGCGGCTCAGGGATGGAGCGGAAGCTGGGCGGCTGGTAGGGTGGCGGCGGCCTCTTGGTGCCAATGTGACCAGGACTGAGAGCCATGTTCTGCCGCCGGCTGTTCTCTACGTTACTTGAGGTGTTCGAGGCGAGGCTCTCCCGAGTGCTAGGGGCCGAAGAGAGAGAAGGAGACAGGAAGAAAGAGAGAGGAAGAAAGAGAAAGAAAGGAAGAAAGAAAAGGTGTTATGGCAGAGGAAAGATGAAGGAGGTTAAACAGCAATAGAGAGTTGACAGACAGTGGTGAATAATCTAGTCAAGAAGTGAGGCAGAAAAGCACCGTTATTGTGTTATATCTGGCCGTGTTTCCTCACATGTGTATTTGGATACTTGCAGAACTGGTAACGTGTGAGGAACCACAGCTTGTATTACGTAATAAATCCAGAGCAGGAATAGTTGGTCGAAAAAAAAAGACCCACACAATTTTCTTCTTACCCAAAATGTTACCAACTACCCAAGACATGCAGTTAGGTCATTCTACTAAAACAGGACAATCTGAGTCCCTTATATTAGGACAACAGTTTAACAGTTAAAGCGATATAAAGTTTTGAAAATAACACCTTTTTTTCAAGATGAACTCTTATAGGCATTTGTTCTTATGAATCCATTCAGCTGACTGAGTGTAGTCCACCCAATTATACAGTCCTACACTTGTTCCACTGTGGGTTGTGTTTTGTTGTTTTTACATGATTTGTGGAACTTTTGTCGTCTGTGGATCTTCGCAGATCGAGATGACAATGATGTTCAGCTTCAGCAGGTCAGCTCTGCTTGTCATGTTTCGAAAAGATAACCAATCAAAAAAGAGGGCAAATAACTGAAGTGGACAGTTTTGTAGGACAGTTTCACTTACATAAATAAAAAATAAATCAGCTTGAAGATAAATATTAATTCACTGCTCTGCTTTTCCTGCTTTAACACACCCACTTTAACCACTAATAGGCTGGTAAAGAGCTGATTCGTTGGATCAGGTGTGATGGGAGCAGGGAAAACAGTAAAAAGTGCAGGGTAGTGGGCCCCCAGGAACAGCGTTGAGAAGCACTGCTCTACATTGCTCTACAATCATTCAGGTTCGTTCAAAGTTGATGACAGATCATGAACACCCCTCACCACTGTAGCTTGGTGAGTAGTTTACTCTAACGTAAAAATATGATGTTGTGTCACCGCGTGCTAATTGTGGTGTTCCAGGTAGTTGCTAATGTTCCTAAGATGTGGGCTTAACAGAAAGAATGAAGCCTGATAGACCTTTTCAGGCCATCTTTCTCCTCATAAAGAAGCACTCCACTCATTCTCTGCTTCGCAAAACTTTTTGCAGGCAAATTCTTTGCAGTTCAGATGCAGTTTTGTTGTGGAATATGCTCCATCATCTCAACGCCGCTCTACATTTACACTGATCATTTGTCAATTTGTCAAATGTGACGAAGAAGAGAAAATAACCTGTCAATGATATTTATTGTTTATGGATAAGGCTGTCAAGCGAAACCCTGTAACTTTAATTAAACACAAGTCATCTATTAATCTATAGAATTTCCGAGCATAATCAGAAAATCTATAGTTTTCACATGACTTTTAACACACATGGAATAACTGCTGGTTTATCGTGCAAACCTAAAAACTGTTACTATCAGCCCTGCTGCTGAAATTAGCTTTTACCCTCATCTATTATTCACTCAGTTCATGAAGGTCTTGCTAATCAGCTGATGAGCTGAATCAGGTGTGCTTAATGAGGCAATGAACTGAAGTCTGCAGTGTTTTGGCCCACAAGGACTGGAGCCTGACACATGTGGTTTATAGGCTTTACAATCTCAAACACACTTCAAAAGGTTTGGGATGCCACTTTTCGTACAGTGACCCGACTACATTAGCCTTGTAGCTCCGGAGCAAAACTAAAAGACAACAACAAATGTTTGGTTCACTGACTGCATTTGCAGTGAGGGGAAATTGTGTAAACTTGATTTTTGGCCACACCATTCCTTAAATATACCGTTATACAGAAACAAACATATTTTGTGTGATCCTCTAAGGCAAGAGGAACCAAAACAGGTCTTTGGTGTTTGCCCAAGTTGTTCTTTACAGCTAATTTAAAACTCCGCAAAATAATATGCAACAGAGTACATGGGGCCACTACAGGAAAACACAGAAGGGAACAAAAGTGCAGTTGAACACAGCAGGGATAAAACAGGTAAAATATAATAAAAACAAATACTAGAGCCATTGTAAGAGACACAACATGGAAGCATAGGGACAGGGTGAGAACTGTGCCTTAGTAGACTCACCTCCAACTGGAAAATCCACTTGGTTTGAACTGAGCATGAAATCTACAAATTTCAGTAACACTGGGCTTTGATTTAGGGCTTTGGAATTCAACTCTAGCGACAAACCTCTGGATACATCGCCATAAAATGGTTGGAAAGTTTAATGACTTTGAGGTTTGAAGCCTTAGTAATTTTAATTGTCCTTCATACTCGAATGCATGCCCTGAGTGAGTGACGGACGCTAAGATGCTTTCTTTTTCCATGGTTTGGTGCCTGTTTATTTGGATGGAAAAAACACGTGGGACTTTATTGCGGCAGGAGCAACTTCGTAATAAGGAGCAAGTCACTGAATGCAGTGCTCCTCTTGATTTCCTGCTCTTGGCGAGGATTGTGTAAGATGGCTTTGGGACAGATTAGGAGTTATTTGCTCTACACGTAGGTGAGCTTTAGCCAAATAAAACAAAATTAGAGATTAGCTCGAATTCCCTTTTCTTTCGTCATTCTACCACCAGGGCACAGAGAGAAAGGAGGATGGATGCATGGTGAACAACTCTAAAACCTCACACCAAAACACACATACAAACACACTGAAGCGGGGATAAATACTGCAAACAAAACGCTGTATGAAAAAAAAAACAGCAAAGTTTAATTTGCAAAAAAAACTAAAAAAAAATTTCACATAATTAAGAACAAAAAGACACACAAGACACATTTTAGTTTCCTTGAATGTGTGAAATGTCTCATTCGGTGATGTCTGCAGTTTTACAGTGAGCCTCAAGGCAGTGCTAATACAGCCAGGCCTTCCCTTCACTGGAGTTCCCACGTCAACAGCAGTGCAGAGTTACTGACCTCAGGTCTGACTTCAGTTGCTCAATTTTCAAAAAGTACATGTATAAAGATCCACTTGAATTCAGCATGAATTTATTAAGACTGATAGCATGACAGCTTCAAATTCTTAAAATGCACATTTAAAATGCCAAGGTATTCAATTTGGTCCTGGAGGGCCACAGTTTGGCGATGTCCAAGCTCAAACACACTTGATTCAACTCATCCATTAATCAGGGCACACCGGATAGGAACATTTTGTGGCTGACAATGATGCCAGTCTTGGGGGGCTAAAAATTCCAATGTACCAATGTAATTTATATTTTAATTTTTGATTTTATACTTCAACAGACTGTCAATTTTCACACTTCCTAAACTCAAACAACAGAAAGTTACAGTCTTAATAAATATGTAGTGGGGGTGGAGCTACCTCGAATGCTCTGTCTTCTGTTCATCATGGCTTATTCTTATTTTTCATTGATTTGCTTCATAATAGTGTTTCTTATAACATAGTATTCTCATGCTAAGGGGTACAACTAAACAGAAAATGGCTTATACTGAGCTGTCCACAACAACTGCCCAATGTTTCGCCCGATCCTTGTGAAACCAGTGATGCAGCGACCATAAAAACAAAAGTTCTAGTTATTGGTTAGTGGTGATCATTATTGACTAATGTAATAATACTGTGGGTCACTAATGGGTCATTCCATGAAAAGAGTGCCATCTGAGTCTGTAACATTCGATGCCTTGTATTAGAGTCAGAAATCCAGTAATAAATGTTGGCCATGTGTATCTGCTTACACATTAACATTTCATATATAAATTTAACATTTAAACTTTTTTTTACATAAAATATAATCCATTTTTTGTGTTCTTAAGTTTTGCCTTCCATATGATCACACCACTGTATTTACTCATAAACATAATTGTCATATTAAGTAAAATGATGACGAGTAGTGGTTTGGCAAGTGTGTTGGAGGAAGGAAATCACCAAGCCTTTGCTGGACACTGGCCCTCTACAAGTAGAACTACATACTGCTGTAATTTCTCCACTACAGCATAATGTTAGTACAATATATGAATTAAACTAACACAGAACACATTTTAGGACATGTTTTGTGGCAGTGTTCACAGTGTTCTGAACTAGATTTTAGCTAACATTTAATTATTGCACTGTAATGTGGGAACATCTAGAGGCCTGCTTGCAGTCTGTTGTATGAGAGCTTTCAGACATTGGGGAGATAGGAGCCCAAATGAAAGGGTGCAACACCAGGACTGGAAGGCAGAAACACAACCGGTGCATAAAGGTGACAAACTCAGAGTTGCATCGTGTGCTCAAGGCATCAAGTTTAAATTGTAACAGGCTGCGTGTGCTTTAGGACATGTGTAGCCTATGCTTAAGCAATTGGAGCTTGAAAGTAAATGTTTTCGGTCACAGCAGTATTTCTGTTTATGCCCATGACAAAACTTGAAAAATGGCAAAATACAGTTTACTGACACTAACATTTTGTGAGGAGCACACCATGCAACCAAACAGCACGCGAAGCAATATGAGTAACACTTGATATACACTTGGACAACTTGGAAAACAATGCTCAAAGGTACACTATTAAAAAAAAAATAGGAAAACAACAGAACAGCAAAATAAGAAACACCACCAACAACATAAACAATTATTCAGTTAAAAAATATGTAAACACTTTTAAAACAAAACTGGTAGTGGCTGACCTGTAATATTTATAGGTGGCTTTTATTATTTATAAATGCCTAGGCCCCTGCTATTTTAGTGAAGACACAATTCATTATACAGTAGTATTAATCTCATTCACAGAGGTTGTTACCACTGAAAAAACATCAAAACGTTCGTACATTCTGCAACTGTACCAAGATTCTATAGAATCCTATGTCACGTGTTTAAGTGAGTAAAAAAATGTGCTGAAGTACACTGACACTTTGTCTATTCACAGAATAGCAAACCGCTCAAGTTCAAGCAGGAGAACTACACTGGCATCCCAACGAGAGGAGGAAACCCAATACTGGACCTGAGTGCCTTACCGTGGGGAATTAAATCCACTGTCCACAGTCACACTGCTGGAGTCCATGCTGTCCAGGCGTGTGGAGTGGGCCGACTTCTGGCTGTTGTTGCTCTCGCCCTCTTTGGGGCTAAGGAAAGTGAGGTTCTTTTCAAACTTGCGCTGGAGGTCACGCTCCTTTTCCCGCTCCAGCAGCCACTGCATTGTTCCACCGCCTTCCAGAACTTTCTCCTCTACCTTGTTCTTATGGCTGGTCCCTTCTGAGTCATCGTCGGACACGTTGTAGTAGTCAAAGGTGGTTTCAGCACAAGATGCCTGCTCCTGACCCGAGGATGACGGCATGGAGGATAGTGGGAGAGGCTCATCAAAGTGTTCCTGGCTCTCCAGCACCTCTGCTGACTTGGTGTGTGGAGATTTGCGCATCGTACCCGGCCTGGAAAAACTGCTCTCCACAAAGTCTGGAGTTTTAAACAAAGTCTCCTGGCCGTAAACTTCTGCCATTTTGTCCAAGTCACCTGAGTCGGGATTAAGTTGGTGCATCAAGCGTCCATTGGGCAAAGGCTCTGGTGTCTGGTTAGGCACCGATAACGTTATTCTATTCTGTCCCATTATGGAATCATCCTTGTATTCCGTGGGATGGGGTGAGGTCAAAAGCGGAGTCGGCCGCTCTGAGGGAATCCCCTTCCAGACGCTGTCTGTGAAATCATGACTGGATTTCGTGAGAGGGGAGGGAGCTGCAAAAGAGGCCTCGTTCGACGCATTGCGCTGGAAATAGTCGTCCATAGGCATTTTTGGAGAGCAGGACTTAGGGTCACCATAAGCTGGTAAGCTGTCTTTGCTTTTGCTCTTCTCCAGTGGTCTACAGTGCATGACATCCTCAGGGGTCCCCCTTCCAACATCAGGCACGCAAACATCAGAATTCAACCTAGCAGCAGAGAGCATAGTACGCGAGTAGTGGCTCTTCTGGGCAGATGCCCTCAAAGTTCCGTCGTCGGTGTAATACCGACTTCTGTCATCTGGACTGCACTCAAATTCCTCAGGGTTGCCTAAAAATGGGCCTCCTAAGGGCCCCTTGGAGTTGTCCATAGAACGTGACCTCTCTTTGGCCTTGTCTGACCTCTCATTCCGTGACTTCCTTTCTTGGGTGTGGCTGTGGCTGCGGTGGACTTTTGAGTGTGACTGTGCCCGGGATGGCTCCGGAAAGGGCATCTCCGTCCTCCTCTTTGCCAGTTCCCCCGATACGTCCCACTCAGGTGCTGTAGTGAAATGTGACTCCACAATGTTTGGGTTGCTGTGCACCATGTACTTCCCCCTGTTCCGCTCCATTGACATCATAGTTTCCCTTGGTGACCTCACTAGAGAAGAGCTATAGAACTTGTAGTCCCGTTCATAGGATATATCCAAGTTGGAACCCTCAGAAGGGTCCCCCCTGGATGCTCGTGTCTTGCTGTGACTGCGTGACTGCTTGCCCTGCTGAGCCTTTCGGTGGCCACGACCACGTTTGCCTCGGGCGCTCTGTTGAGCTGATGAGCTGGCTTTGTTCCTCTGGGCCTTCTCCTCCTCTAGTCGCTTCATGACAGCCGTGTGCCGTGCCAGGTTTTCTACCGTTAGGTCAGGGTTGATACGCCGGATGATCTCCATCTCCACATCCCGTGGAACGACGCTGGGCGTCTCCTCGTCTCGCAGAGGCCACTCCTCAGGTGGAAATTGAGCTGAAAAGGTGGCCAGTTGCTTCGTCTTGTCCTTTTTGAAGCTCAGCCTAAAGAGTTTCAGGCCAAACTTCTTTGACTGCTTCTCACTACCTCCGGTACTACTGCTTCCATCCTTTTGCTTGCTGCTGCCATCTGTCTTGAAGGCAAAGCTCAGGGCGCTTTTGCTCTTCTCCGAGGGTTGCTGAGGAGGCGGAGAGACTGGGTATTGCACCTCCTTGTGTTCCTTGGACCTCCTCTGTAACGTGGAGGTATGCGTGCTGGGCAGGTCCTCTCGGTAGCTGTCGCTGTAAGGCTCGGCGTGGTTCTTGTGGTGGGACCGCTCCCTAACGCAGCCTGAAGCGGAAGGTGTGACAGTGCCAGAGGGGGGAGAGGAACATGGCTGTTGCATGGCTGCCGGGATCCTCTCATCCAGGTGGTACCATTTGCTATTGGTGCGAATGAGAGAGGGCGTGATGAAGTAGGTCTGCGGGGTGACGATGAAATAACCCTCTGGAGTTGGGTAGATCTTACGTTCCCGTACGAGCATGTTGAGGGTGTGGCGCAGGATCTCTAGGCTTGGAGTGGGCACGCCTGCAGCAAACACACACAAGCACACAGCAGGTCAGTATCTGCATTTCTACTACACATAATTATATATATATATGTATATATATATATATATATATATATATATATATATATATATATATATATAGGCAAGCAAGAACTGAGTCATAATTATTACAGCATGCATATATACAAGCTCACAAGTTGTTAATTATCCATTCATTATTTTACCACCACCTTATTCAGCATTACGATAAATAGGTGCAATTTAATGCAGCATACAGACACAGCACTGCTGGGTCTGCCCCGGCTGTCTGGTTCATTCGTCTCAAGCTCTGCTTCATGCACATAGCGTCGCTGCTCTTACCCTCTATTACATCATGGGGCGCTTACAGCCAGCGCAGCATGATGCAACACTAGACTGCAGAAGAATGCATCAAGCATCACACCATTCATAGCTGCATGGATTCAAGAGGGGAGACACCAGCAAATGTGCCTCTTTTTGTACTACAAATAATGCCGCAAAGGAGTATGTTGATGTAATGAATGTGAAAGTGAAATAGAGAATGTATGTCTGGTCTGTTTGCAAGGCTGCATTTCCAAGAGCTATACAGATTTTCCAAGTCAGAACAGAGTTTTCCAACTACCGCTACACTTTCCTGCCTACAGGTCTGAGCGTACCAACCCAACATTCTTCAAAAACTCATACTAACATAGCTGAACGCTAGGTTCATCTGTCCATGGACCGGGAATGGTTCCCTTGGTGACTTTTTTGAGATTGCTGAGAAGTCTTTGGAATCTTTACACTAGTTTACACTAGTCCAATGCTGATGAGTAATGGAACAGATTCATTTGGCAGACTGGGTTGTAGTGGAAAAGCTACAATTTATTCAAGGACTTCACCAGAGTCTATATACTCACACATCATTATTTAAGATATTAACAATCTGTGCAAGAACAATCAGTGTGAGAAAATTTGGTATCTTGATTGTAAATGGAAAATAAGATACATACATCACTGAAAGGTTTGGATTTGTTTGTTCATTTATGTACATTAACAATAAAATGTAATGTAGATGTGTTCACCAACATGTATTTTAGATGAAGTTTATTCAATATTTCAAGGATTCTATGAACAGAGAAGCTATTAAAGGATAAATAATTACTGTTTGATACTTATCATTCAATTGAATCTATTTCCATTAATATTTTGTCACATTATTTGTCTCAAAATTTGATTATCCTTTTTGAAACTGCACAGGACCAACATATTAGAATCCTCTTCAACATTTATCTGTAACCAGTATAGTTTTACATGATTGAAAACCATGATTCCATACTTTTGAACAGCAATTCCAAACTTTTCAACATGTCCAATTTTACGATATATACAAATATAGACAAATATATTGATATACTGATGATGTGAGAAAGCTTTCTGACATTTTTTACTGATTATTCTGAAATGTCAGTTGTTGGTTTAGTGATTATTTCTAATTTTACTTAGACTTGAATAGCACCAAGAAGGCATGAAGGCTAAGACTTAGCCTAGCCAATACAGTAGTAGGGAATCACTATAATGTCATTAATCAAGTACAGCTAGAATACATAATACAAGCCAATTACTGAATTTACATATAAACAGTAGATCACCCAATTTAGCAGAATGCATAAAATAAAGTTCAGAATATCAATTGCTCTCCATGCCCAGAGAACATTTGTGGTATATGCATGCTACATGAGCACTTGTGCAGACCAGTGATCTTTATGGCCTGGCAATGAGTCTCCTGAAATTATGTTTACATGTTAGTTCATCCAGTGATCCCATCAATGATGTGTAATCAACATTCAGTCACACATAAATGACACTGTCCACTGTCCATCTTCTTAGCCGCTTATCCCTCTGGGTTCTATCCTCCAACTGGGGGGTGTTGGAGCCTATCCCAGCAGTCACTGGGTGGAAGGCAGGATACACTCTGGACAGATCACCAGCCCATCGCTGGGAAAGATTCATACAACTAAATAAATATTTCATTTTAACTATAACATGGAAACTCATCCTTAAATAATGTACAACTAATAAACTAATCAAGTTTGATCGTCACAGTAAGTCAATTAGCTTTAATCTATCCTCCATGCATTCCTATGTTAGATTCAGCCTAACAGGTGCGCAACATACTTTTTGTAGCATATGAAGTGTGTTCCTGGCTCAGTCACATGCCTGGGTATATGGCTCATCAAAACACTGAGGGTGGATTGGTCCACTGCAGGTCAGAAAGGCAGTTTATCCTCCCAGGAAATGACGTTACAAAGTTTTTCCACTTTCCACAGGGATGTCTACTTCCTGCTTTGGCTGAACCATATTCATTTACAGCAGTGATTCCACCAGTTGTCCAGCGAAGTTATAAGCATAGAAAAACTGAATTCTAATCATTCTAATCTGACCTTATCTTTAAAGAGTACACTATAATAATGAGAGATGTACTAAGAATGACAAGTAGGTATCTTGAGTTCTGAAGACAACTTATGTATGTACTTATGTATACTTTAACATACCTAACCCCTTAAGCCTTGAACCTTAACACTTAAAGTTATGGAGCTATGAGAATGAGGTACAACCCCAATTCCAGTGAAGTTGGGACGTTGTGTAAAACATAAATAAAAACTGAATACAATGATTTGCAAATCGTTTTCAACCTGTATTCAATTGAATACACTACAAAGACAATATATTTAATGTTCAAACGGATAAACTTTATTGTTTTTTGCAAATATTCACTCATTTTGAATTTGATGCCTGCAACACGTTCCAAAGAAGTTGGGACAGGGGCAACAAAAGACTGGGAAAGTTGAGGAATGCTCAAAAAACACCTGTTTGGAACATTCCACAGGTGAACATGTTAATTGGAAACAGGTGAGTGTCATGATTGGGTATAAAGGGAGCATCCCTGAAAGGCTCAGTCGTTCACAAGCAAGGATGGGGTGAGGTTCACCACTTTGTGAACAACTGCGTGAGCAAATAGTCCAACAGTTTAAGAACAACGTTTCTCAACGTGCAATAGCAAGGAATTTAGGGATTTCATCATCTACAGTCCATAATATCATCAAAAGATTCAGAGAATCTGGAGAAATCTCTGCAAGTAAGCAGCAAGGCAGAAAACCTTGTTGTTTTTCTTTTGTAAATTGTAAATTGAACTGGGTCCTCATACAGGCCCTTTGGGTTTAAGGGGTTTTATAGTCTTTTCCACATTGGAATCAGCCCAAAAAACAATGGTCATATAAAACTGAATGCACTTGCAACGTTTCTTGCATTATCTGTTGTTGGAGCCTACAATAAAGGAGTGAGAGCATTAAGAACTTCATGTCACTTCACTGTATTGTTATTTTGTTGCCTCCAGTATCCCTCAGTGCACATTCCTCAATTCCTTTTAGCTTGCGCTGCTGAAACAGTTTAGTTTGGCTAACTAAATTAAGGTTATGCGCCTCACATGTTTTGCAGCGTGTCAGTGCTATAATGCTTATGCGTGGAAAGACTAGGGGAGTTGTGGTATCTAAGGAACGTCATGGGAGTAGAACTACTGTGTTGCTTTCCACAGTCCAGTAGAAGGAAAACACATCTTAATGACGTCCCTGCACACCTTTGCTCACTTTATGTTTACTTGCTGCAACAAGAGACCTAAAAACTCTTTATATTTTACCATTATTTGCAAGGGTCAGGCTGATGTGTCTTGTATGCAAGTACATTTGTTGCCAATAGCAAATAACAATCATCTGCTGTAAATGTATTAAGTGTAGATTTCAGGACCATCCACTACATATAGAATGACGTATACATTCTTATGCCTGGCACAGAACAAGGCAAATATTTCTAAGGCAAGTTTTCTTGCCTCTATCCAACACTGACTGTATAGCAGGTGTATATAAGATCATTGTCAGCGCTGTTTATTTTATATATAGCATATATCTAGTGGATTTTTGGAGGCTGCTATTTGGTAACCACTAATTTAGTTTTGCTTGCTCTACCCCTGTTTCAACTCATCAGCTATTTACCAAGCCCTTACCCACTGAATCTGGTGTGTTACAGAAGGAGGGGCACTAAACATTGGTGGCTATGGCCCTCCTGTTGACTGCAACTGGAATATCCAAACAGGTGGGCAATATAATAATATGTTATCATTATCATGACAAATAACTTCACGGTATGCTTTTTAGAGTGTATAATCAGCATTTCTGTGAACAGTGAACAACCTCATACATCATTAAAAGACACGTGGACCAATTACAGAGAGCCTGGAAACAACTAGAGTCCAAAAGCTGCATAAACTACAAAGTAACTGGATGCCGGCTCATTAGGACATTTTTCATTGTCTTTTGAATGTGGCATCACTTTTTTGCCGATGCATTTTAACAAATCTTAGAAAACTAAATATTTTAATGTATGTTGTGTATCATGAAAATGTCTTTAAGTCGCATGATGTTACATTTTGCCATTTTGCCCACCCTACTATCCGGAGGTCCCAACAACCAGTCTGTTTACGTACTAAACCTTCTCTGATCAGCTAATCCCTGTTCAACTTATAATTAAGCTCACACATCTGCCTCACACATGTTCAAAATCATGCCTCTGCTGGATGGCTTCCTGTGGTGGCTACTGTGGTCAGTTAGTAGGAAAGAAGTACGTTGGCTTCCTAACAATATAATATAGCAAGAATAGGCCGTTTCAGTCTTTTTCTCTGCTTGAACACATCTTTATTTAGCTCTTCATCTAATTATGTCCACTCTTTTACACACAGGCTTTCATGCTGGGTTGAACATACTCTTCTCATTTATACACTATATGGTCAAAAGTAAGTGGACACACTCTCCTAATTACAAGTCAAGCCCATACAGGTCATACTAAAGATCTCAGTGACTTTCAATGTGGCACTGTCATATGATGCCACAAATCAGTTCATGAAATTTCTGCCCTGCTGGATCTGCCCCTGTCAAATGTAAATGCTATAAACCGAAGTGTCTACGAGCAACAACAGCTCAGCCATTAAACGGTAGATCACGCAAACTCACAAAGCAGGGGCAACAAATGCTGAAGCATGTAGTGTGTAATAATTGCTTATCTTCTGTTGCATCACTGACTACCGAGACCCAAACTGCCTCTGAAAGCAACATCAGCATAAGAGCTGTGCGTTGGGGAGCTTCATGAAATGGGTTTCCATGGCCGAGCAAATGTACACAAGCCTATGATTCCTATGCACACTGCCAAGTGTTGGCTGGAGTGGTGTAAAGCACACTCCACTCTGGAACAGTGGAACCATTCCCTAGAGTGATGAATCAGCCTTCACTATCTGGCAGTCTGATGGATGAATCTGGGTTTGGTGGACACCAGGAGAACACTATCTATTGGAATGCATAGTGTCGGTAGTAAGGTTTGGTGGAGGAAGGGATAATGGTCTGGGCTGAGTTTGGGCTCAGCCCTGTAGTTTCACTGAAAGGTAAATGTTAATGATGCTGCATACCAAGGGATTTTAGACAATCTTATGCTTCTAACTTTGTGGTAGCTCCAAAGAGGGGAGCAACTCTATATTAATGCCCATGGTTTTGGAATGAGATGTCCAACAAGCTCATATAACATTGATGGTCAGGTGTGTCCACATACCTTTGGCCACGTACTGTAATTTGATCTTTTAGCATGCTATGGTATAGTTCTGCAGTGGGGAGCATTCCACACCCTTCTCACAACCACAGTGTGATTTGTCTCTTTAAATCTATATGCCTAAATGCAAATGCAGTGGACCCAGCTGAGAGCAGCTGTTATTTAGTCCAAATGGCTGTGCAAATGGGCTAATTATGGAATGCCGGCAGAACTGAGGTCACTGAAATCACTAAAGCGTTATATATTATGCCCAGCATTTCTAAATATACTTCACAATTTAGTGCAGGAGAGAAGAAACGCAGAAACTAAATGGTGATAAATCAGTGAAAATAAATATCTCTGCCCTCACAAAAACACAAAGGATCACTGTTATCACAGCACCTATTCATAATCAGATACAGGCTTCCATCATAAAGTCCAGGCTATAAATCCAGAGCAAAGAGGCTACAAATGTTAATCTTCTCACCACTGTGCAGGTACAGGTACTACAACTGACAATCCAAAAAGCAGAGACTAACATACTTTTGTCTATTAGGAGTATATATTATATATTATATTATATAGTATATCACACAGTGTCAAAACCACATTTATCTACATTATCTATTTAATAACTCACGTGTGGCAAGTGTTATTACAGACATTATTTAGAAAAGATTCCATTACTTGTTAGCTACATAATCCAAATATCCAAAGCCCAGAAGACAGTGTTGCTTTGTTTCTAATTCGAAAGCAACAATGGTAAACAGATCATTTGATCAATGGTGTTTAGATCTCATACAGCAGTATCTTCACACGATGGAAACAGTACAGTACCTGGAAAGCATGTTGCCAGATGCTCGATGAGCGTCTCCTGTGTGACGGTCTTTCGGGCAGAGTTCATAGCCGAGATGGCCAGGCACAGGATCTCCCCCAGTGGGATGAACTGGGACTGACTAATAGGAGACATGCTGATAGGAGACACATCACCTGCAGAGCAAAAACAGAGGGCTAGGGTTAGTCAAGGTTAGCACTGTTGAGTTAGCACAGGTTGACTTGAAGTCCAAAGAGGAATGAACAAAGAACATCATGAGAAAACTAGAACGAGGCATGTTCATGCATTTGCAATAATCTGTAGTATTAGGTCAGGAAGGCCCTCAGTGGCTGGAGGGCTGCAGTCCAGTATCATTTGGAGATCTCCCTGCTTGACCACATCTACTCACCTGGTAACTAATCAGTGTAATCGCTGTTGAGCAAGGAAATGAACAAACTGTTCTAGACAACAGCTTAACCTCTTATTCTCCAGGGTATATTTTGGTTTGTCCATCTGAATTTATGTAACCAAATCATAAGGCAAATTATTCAGTAACTGCATGAAATAAATGCATTTATTTATTTATTTATTTTGTAAAAGCTCCCCTCAAATTAACAGAACATGTGTTTTATGATCATAAAGATATTTCTGTATGCTTAAAATCTACTGCTGAAAGGCAAAAATCTTAGACGCTCTTTGTATTATTTTATAAAAATTATTTTTGCAGAGCAGCTCAGTGAAGCAATGGCGCCTGTTTAAAGTTTATAGCCCAGATTTTTGTGGAAAAAATGGACTTTGAGTAAAAAAAACTGTTCAGCTTCTTTTATTATAAGGGTTAAAATTACATTACACATCTATTCGACTGGAAAGGCGACAGTTACAGCCTCATACGACACCCACCTTTTGAATAAAGCTTATGAAATATGAAAGTTATGAAGAACATGACAAAGAGCATTTTGGAACCACCAGTGGTTCCAAGAAGTTCAAGAGGCTACTGCTCACAGATGTGCATCAGGTTTTACGGGAAAAATTCAAATGCTTCAAATGTTTCAAAGCTCTAAATTTATGCCAGTGGCCCCCAGGTTGTGTTTTCCTGCTCCAACACACCTTGGAGGACTTGATTACTATGATGCAGGAGCAGGGAAAACACCAAACTGAACAGAGCAGATGGACTACAAGACTAGACGTGGGGAAAAAACCTTCTTTATGTCCTTGAGACAAATTCACATAACATTGTCACCAATCAGTCTGGGGGAATTCTCTTTTTGTTGCTGTTTAGCAGAACTAAATTTGTGAGATGTAAACAAGGTCATTCAGCGTAGACGTGAAATGGGTTATTGTAGAGAATCTTGATGACTCTGAATGCTTACTGCATTGTCTACAACACAAATATAGCCATTTTATTCACTGTCCAAAATCACCACGCCTGTCGCTCACCCTGACTCAAAATAACAGCAAAACAATGTCTCAGTATTTGGAACCACTCCATGCAATAATATTTACTTAGAGGCATTAAACACTTCATACATCAGGCTCATATCAGCACCAATATGACCAATTCTCACTGTGCAAGTTTCTAGAAACTTGCCATGTTTCAAATCAAACCATGATCTCAGTGACGCTGACTACATCTTAATTTCATTATGCAGATATTTTTAACAATGTGAAATTCCCGTTTATCACAATACACATTAAGTAAGACCTGGATCTTTAACCAGTGTGCAGTTCACAACTTGTCTAACTTGCTTGCTGAGCTCTGCCAAACACTGTCCCACATGTCAACATGGTAATGTGAGAATTACAAGTGAAATGATCAGTTAAAAGCATGACGGGCAGATATTTTGCAAAACTCCAAGCGCAGCACCTCTAAGAAGAAATGTTTCTAGGTTTAACAGTGCACAAGATGCTAGACATGGACAATACGGATGGAATTAATCACTTTAATTATATTGCTCGATATATTAAAAACACATTAGCAAATGCTTGACTTAACTTCGTTAATGATCAGCCTGGTTTGTTGCCAAAATCACTTTTGTTTGCTGGATGCCTTGATTCATGCAAACGGCCCCAGTCATACACAACACTTGCAGCACGAATGCTAAAGCACCTCTTTGTGTCCCAGACAGCAATGAAAGACTAATCAGTCTAAAAGCAGAGATGACAGCACCTCTGCAGCTTCTTTCTTTGTCTCTTCTCCCGTTTGTAAAACAGTTCCAATCCATGTGGACCAAACCTTTGAATGTACATGCAAGCAAACAAGACCTCTCAACATACTTTTCTCAGCTAACACAGTGAGAGACTCCTGTATGGTGCTTTTCTTCAAGTCCAGGATTAGAATTGTGACAGATGTCTTGGGGGGGATCCCCTGGCAGAAAGTCTGGGTGATTTATATTGATAAATAATATTTATACAATATATTTTTTAGGTTTGCCCCTGTAGTTTTTTTTCACGAGTATTACTAGTCCTAGGAGCCAACCTTTCCTCAGTTAATTAATGGGTCCCATAAGAAGTAAAGCAATTCATTTTGCCAGACAAATGGCTAAAATTCTGCTTAGATATTGGTTGTTGTCCAAAAACATGGGAGGCAACAGGCTAGCGTGAACCTTACCCATCATACGTTCCCCATTAGCCTACTCTTTGCTGCTACAAACACATTAGTTGGCTTAGTTGGATTTAGTTTTTAGTTTTCAGGTTGTTACTGACAAACTCAGAAGACCTAAAAAAAATGAAAGTTAATCTGTAGTTTGAAATGTGCTCGAATTTTAACCTTCTCCAGTTTAAAGCTGGAACAATGTGGCTCTGTGCACTAACTTGTGCGGCTGGCGAAAGGAATCTGAGCTGAGCACCATAAAAACTCGGAAGACGGTCACTCCATGTGAGGGCATTTATTCTGGCCGGAAAAGTTTTTAATGTATCATTGGAAATAACACTGGGCCCCCTGGTTACAACGTTGTCTCTATTATGGGGGTCCCTTTATACTTATGGAAGGTCCAGGACCATCTCAGGCCCCCTCAACACTAACCCTGCTCCAGTCACAAAATTCAGTCAGATGCACTCACTGGAGACATTTTGTGACCTATGAAAAACACAATGTGTAAATGTCACTGTCCACTTGTGATCAGGTCACTTGAGACAAATGTTAATACCAAGTACAAAAAAAGCTCTACAAACATCTGCACACACCTGGTCAAATTACATGTTTGTTTGTTTTTCTAAGTGAAAATGAGTACACATCCTGTACATGAAATACACTTAAATATACCAAGTTTCTGCTAATATTTGAGCATAACTCCCATAGGTTCAACATATTGGGACAAAAATGAGCCACAACTTTTTTCTACTATGTTAAATCCAGCAAATGTGTTCTCTGTAGAAGACTGGTACTTATTCTGACTTCAAAAATCAACTACATATATCATTTCACCAAAGGTGCCTAAACTATTGCAGACGACCGTATGGTTTGCTACAATACAGAGCAAAACATCTGTGAGGAGTTTTATTTGCATGCTTCAGCAATATCAGCAATGCAAAAGCCAATATCATGATAACAATTAACCAACAGTATACTGTACAGCTCTACAGCACTGTTAGATTCCTTCCAGCTCTCATTCAATGTTAGCAACTTTCGCATTTGTAGTTTAATCATTTCTCTGGCAAATCCATGAGTGGTCCAAACTAAAACCAGCCTCAGTGATCTTGACTAACCATGTATGGAACAAATAGCACCAAGTTACCTAGTTAAATCCAGAGGATGATGAGTTCCCTGCCGACAGGGCCTGGCACCTGGGCCCTAGCTTTGAAGATCCTGGTCAATCTTCTCAAACAGGCAAAGTGAGGACAGAAACGCCAGGTTAATACACTGTCCTGGCCTCAACAGAGAAGGGTTAAGCTGATTAGCCTGAAACACCCATGTGAGCAGTGAACACACTAAACTGCTGTCCATGTGCAGCCAGGGTGGTGGGACAAGGCCAGCATGGGTGGAGTGGAACAGATAACAGTAAAAACAAAACAAAAAAAAACCTGGTTGATCCTCTGAAAAGCTGAGATCTGCTTGACTTTCCAGCCTTTGATGTCTGGAAAGGAGCATTTGTGGGATATGAGGAAATCTGCTCTTGCTACAGATCCAAAAAAAACAACATATAAAATACAGCTGTTTCTGTCCATACTTCCACTGTGAGAAGACAACTCAGTGCTGTGGGTCTGAAAGGATGTGCAGCTGACAAGAAGCTCTTATTGAGAAAAGGAAATAGAGGAAAAAGAAGAAAATGTACAAATCAAACAAAGAAGCTGCTGGTGTTTCTCAGAACAATGGACTGACCACCCCAGAGTGCAGACCTCAACATTACTGAATGGGATTGGGATTATTCTATTTCCTTTTCTCAATAAGAGTTGCTTGTGGGGCAGGCGTGGGCTGGAGGTTAGGGAACCAGCCTTGCAACTGGAAGGTCGCCGGTTCGATCCGCTGAGCCGACGGTACGTGACTGAGGTGCCCTTGAGCAAGGCGCCTAACCCCCACCTTCTCCACGGGCGCTGTGGATAGGGCTGCCCAATCTAGGCAAGTGTGCTCACCCCCCTAGTGTGCGTGTGGTGTTTCCCTGTACGGATGGGTTAGATTGTGGAGGTGATATTCCCCCATTGTGGGACTGATAACGGTGACAATCTTAATGTGGATCGCTAGAAGCAGAAAATGCAGCTAACCTCTAAGACTGAACTTTGGAGGTGTGGGAACATATCTCCACAGTTTTCTTTGAAAAACTGAAAGCAAGGCTTCTGTAATAAAGCCAAAGCATGTACACACAAGCAATACTGAAATCTCTGATACTTAGTTGTTGGGTTTCTGTGCAGTTTTCTGTTTTTTTTTCCTGATGCTGAAAGAAAACTTGAATCTGATGACCGCTTTAAATGGAAAGGACATAAATAAAAGGTGGTGTCTGACTGCAACAGTGGTCAACACTTATCAGAGTGAGCTCTCTGACCCTCAGACACTCAGTCCTGTGGGCATGCTGATCTCTGATGTAAGACACATCCTTCTCCTGCAAGACACCCAGCCAGCTCACCCTTCACACTGACATCATTGTTTTCCTCTCATTTCCTGAAGTAAAGCACTCGAGTGGAACTAGGGTTCTTATCGGCTTACAGCAACAGATAACACACAAAAAGTCTACTGTCTCACTGAAAACAGCATCCTCCATGTTCTGTAGTGCTATTGGCAAAAAGGCTTTACGTTTTTAATTCCCATCAAATTCAAACATTAATTCCAGATAATAACTCCGGTGTTTTTAGACCCTCTTGCTGATGTCACTATCAAAGTTCTTGCTTTTCAGACTCAAAAACTCAAAATGGTCCCTTCAGCATTTCTTAATTTTTCTATACAGTACAGCCAACAACTGAGAGATATACTTCTTATCTTCCAGTCTTCCTTGGAAAAATGTTCAGCCAATGCCTGGGATGGTCTATACAGTGTGTTTATCTATGGACGTCTTGATCCTGTATATTTGGCCCCCGACCCGAGTACTTTAATGGTAAAGTACTGACCAATTCCGATCCGATATTTATTTAAACACGTTAGTTTAAAGCTACATTAAAATGACTATATTTTTATTATGTGTATAATGTGACTCATTTTTATTCCTCTGCTTTTTTAAAATGACTGTAATGTGTTTAATATTGACTTACAATCCAAACAAATCCTTTAAGGCTGATGCGAAAAAGTTTCTATTTCTCACAATTTATCTAGTATTAACCATTAATTACGCTGTTTCTGAATACTGTTGTGTTTATTTGATCGATTTTTGTTCAGCTTGTGTCACAATCACTCATCAGACGCACTTTATCATTACTCTATTAAACAATTCAACAATAAGAGCTTACTGATCTGACCTGCACTCTGAACGACCTTGCGTGTCCACACAGTGCATCCAGCTAGAAAGGAAGGCATCTTTTAAGTTGTGACAGAAAACATGGTAGCACACAAATGTCCCCAGTTCACGGGGAAATGGAAAAAATGGTGTAACTCCTCGGTCAGAAAATTGAAATAAGTGGCATCCTTTTTTTCTCAGGCCCTGTTCCAGGTTCATCTTGTGGTTAGCTGACTTTCCTGAAGATTCGGCTACTGGTTATTTGGTTATTTGGTAATCTGTGCTGTGGTATAATCTCAAATTCTTCTTCAGTTTCAGTTTTGAGCGAGCTGTTTCTCCTAATGCCAGTTTAAAATCAGAAGCATCACAAGCAGCAAAAACAAATAGTTTTTTTTCTGCTGTAGCTTCATTTTCCACTGGTTGGGACTCGCGAGTGAAAAATGTAAGTGTAAGTGCATCTGCACCTGCTACTGGTGGCATGATGCTCTTGGTAAGTGGACTCAAAGCGTCAGAGCTGCTCACTCACATGTCGCATGCTGGTGAATCAACAAAACGTTGCTAGTTCAAATACAGTTGAAATACCAGCGCTCCAGACATTACAAGACATTGCAAGACTGTTTCAAGCCACAGACATTGAGATCTCTTTATAAAGCTGTCTCACTGCTGCAGGTTGTGGATAAAGCCTGCTCATGTCACCTCCATTAAAAACGCAAAAAAAATAAAAAACCAGACCTGGATAACGTTCAACACAGCTGACACTTGATCCACTAAAATATATCTGCACTGGTTCTGATTCAGGTCCCTAGATTTACCTGTAATGGGGAATTAAAGACATTGCATAATATACTCTGCATGTTTCATAGAGTTGATCTCTAAGGTGACACTATGCACTCTTTTATACAACATATATAAACATTGTCATATTTTTATTTATTGGATTTCCTTAAAATCACTTGATTCTCAGGGGCTTGTATCCAGCCTAACCTTACTATTCTCACCAGTAAATGACTGGGTGTATGTGGCACACAGGACAGCACAGGGTCAATTCCAGCATGTTATATAATTAGGACAATTCTTGACTTTTTTGAAACAAAGAGCGATACAGACTGTTCTTTTCTCTGAGTAGATCAGCCCTACCGATGGATGAAATGAGAGATATCATAATAAACACTTCACACAAAAGCAACTGTGTACTTCTAATAACAGTTACTTCTGTGATGTGCCACGCAAGAACAAACCCATTCAACTCTTCTGAGTGGAGCAGTGTTTCCTCTTGCCGCCTTGGCCTGTTTGATCAGGCTTTGATCACGCTGACAGTGCTCAGAGCTGAGCGAGGCCAGCGACTGCATGCAACAAGAGGATGCTACCAACTGCTTGCATTACAATAGAGAGAGAAGGAGAGATAATGAGATAAAAGGCTGAAATTCAGCCGTGCTGCATGTAGTGTGTTACTGGAATTCTACATAAAATGTATACTAATATTAGTATGAATCAAATAAAAGTATAAATAAACAGTAAAAAACTGAGCAGAACCAAGTAATGAAGAAATGCATACTGGACACCAAATAACGGTCACATCCAAAACTTTGAACACGCTCAGTCAAATTACACGGTTTGTTGATTTTCTAAGTGGAAATAAGTTTCTCCTGTAGGAAACTTAAACATGACACTTTACTGCAAATCTCGGTGCACATTTTCTATTTATTTGCTGGTTTTAACATATTATAAATGATAAAACCTATATTTTATGTTTTTTATTATATGTGCCATAGCTTTTGCACATCCATACTTTCTATTTTATTTTTTAAACAATATGTTAAATTCAGGGAATAAACACTGATTGTGCTCTAATCTCTGTAGAGGCCGTTAACTTTTTTCACTTACAAGGTCAACAAATTGTCAGGTGTGCCCAAACAATTTCCATATGACTGCTGTAAAAAGTTTGAGTTTTACTATAAATGAAGCAATCAACTGAAAGACAATCACAACTTACAGTCTGTTACGCTAACTGTAAATTCTGGGGAAGAAATCTTGAACCTGATTTTGGCATTGACGCGTCAAATGTAAATATGCTAATGCATTACAACTTGGAAACTGGTAACAAGTGGAACTGATAAGGCTCAGGTTGATTTTTTTACGATGTTAATGATAAAAACTGACAGCTTTTCAGGCCGTGAGACCTCAAAAGGGAAATATAGATCGTATCTGGCCTTCCGGACCTCTCAGGGATCAAACACACCACTCAATCCTGACGCAATAAGAGCCAAGTGAACTAAAGCCACCTTGAAGAAAAACCTGGTAATTGAATCATAGGACCTTCGGAGATGGTAGGGATATCCGAGAAAGTGGAGAGAGGGAAAAAGGGAGAAGGAGAGATAAAATAACATATTTGTATTGATGGGTATCGGTAGCAGGCCAACATCAATAGAAAATGCTGGACGCACTGATGCACTGCTATGTGAATCGTGGACTGATGCCAATCTGATATGTTTCACACACACATCCACCAATGCTGATATGTAAACAATCAAGTAAATAAAATAGAGTAGATCAGCGTCACCTAAACATTCTCGCACCAAAAACACGTCATCACATATCATTTGGAATGATCAAATCTCCATCTAAACATCTGTCTGATGCCAGTTATTTTTAGGAGCAATTATCTGCCAGCACTGATAATCCTGACATTATCATGCATCCCTACTCGAACTGTGTGAGCTGATGTTGTTAGCTGTGTATTTCCTGCTGTGGGGTAGTAGAGCATCTGAGTAGTCTGAACAGGACAGCCCACTTTGAGATGTTTGTCTTAAAGGGAAACTTTCTACATAGCATAGCTGTGATGTAAAAATAATGACTCAAATCAAGTCATTAACAGAGTTTGGATGTGAAACAGCATATAGTAGAGACACTTACCAACACATCTTCTTTACAGTGGTGGTAATACGAACCATGGGTTGAATGTCTAATGTAAATATTAAACCACCAGCAGACCTACATAAGTTTTTATATATAATGTTAATGGGTAAATAGCAATAAATCTGAAAGCACAGCTTTTCCTTAATGGATTATTTTGCCTAACTATGCCTTGTATATACATCTCTGCAATGAACAGATTTTGAAAAATACATTTTAGGCCAAAACCGTCTCAAAGCTACCACTGCGCAGACCACCACTGTGAACAATTCAGACTCTGTACGCTTCTCTAGAGCACTGCATTTCACATGAAACCACTCTAAATGACTTTGTTTACATCTTAACCATTTGATTATGCAGACGTTTTCAAAGATCAGACAGATCAGACTTCCCCTTCCAGTGTAACAAAAAACAACAGGTAAGTTTAAGAAATTAAGGAACAAAATATCAGATCAACACCAGCCAATACTCAAGGTTTCAGTATCAACAAGAAGTGGTTTCAAGTCATTTAGCTTGACTTTTTACTGCTTCACAGGATCACAAGACCTCCAGAGAGAGAGAGAGAGAGAGAGAGAGAGAGAGAGAGAGAGAGAGAGAGAGAGAGAGAGAGAGAGAGAGAGAGATACAAAGCGAGTATGGCAGACATTTTCGGCCTGTCCTGCTCTGGCCATGGCTCCCTCCCTCCCCCCCGAGAGAGGAACCGTGGGGGTGAACCACAGCTGCGGTGGTCTCTGACGGCTCTGAAAGGGGAAAACACCCTGGACCCCTCCTCCGACAACAACAACTGCATCACACAGCCCACCAGAAACTAAACTCGTCATGCAATGAAAGGCAGGACCCCCCTCCACTGTACTTCTATCTCTGTCTCATAGCTAAAGAAGAGGATCTCTGTAAGAAGGCATAAAAGAGAGAAACGGAGAGAGAGAGAGAGAGAGAGAGAGAGAGAGAGAGAGAGAGAAACACAGACCAAAAAAGACAGAAAAGAGAGATCTCCACAGGTGGAGAGAGGGAGAGGGAGAGAGAGACCTCAACAGACAGGGTTGTAAATTTGCATGCATGAGTGTGATAGCAGATGCAGTGAGCCATCATTTTGCCGACATGAAGGCTCTGTGCTATCAGCAGGACAGAGAGAGAGAGAGAGTGTGTGTGTGAGTGTGAGAGAGAGAGAGAGAGAGAGAGAGAGAGAGAGAGAGAGGGAGAGAGGGACAGTGAGTAATAGTGGAGGTGTAAAGACGCTGGCGCAGTAGTAAACAATCCTGTTCAGCGAGGGCTTCTTTGTCCACACATCTCTCCACCAACCCCACCCCCTTCTTTTGTGATTCATTCTGACGACACGACGCTGCACCGTCCGTCCCCATTACACCTCCCCAATGCAGCCGGAGCAGAAAATCCAAAGAAAAACTACACAGCACCGTCGCAGAAGACAGAAGGAAGAAAGAACACACTCCTCTACCTCTGCTTTTCCTCCGCGACTCCAGCTCCTAATCCAAACGGAACGTCCTTCCCAGCCTCTTCCGCAGACAAATGAGCATTCAGCCAGGGCTCTCTTACCCAGCATGCTCTGGTCCACACAAAGACAGGGGAGGTGTGACCAATCACATTGTGACTGAGCTCACACTGCTCTGCACCCTCCCTGCTCACGCACTCCTGGAATGCCCACTGACACTCCAGCTAGTGGGCGGCCCTTTTTCCATTAGACGTTGTTATGGCAACGCTTCCCAGTAGTACCCAGCACCTCCTCAGTGAGACATTTTTTCCTCCATCTCTCTCTCTCTCTCCCTGTGCCTCTCTCCATTTAGCACCACTCTCTTTCACCAATCCATATGTTTCTGTTGGAGTATGAATATATGAGGAAGAGAGAGAGAAAATGAGAAACACAGTGAGAGAGGGTGACAATGAGGGAGGGAGAGAGAGACAGAGAGAGAGAGAGAGAGAGAGAGAAAGGGTGAGTGACAGAGAGGAGGAGAGAGAGAAAGGGTGAGTGACAGAGAGGAGAGAGAGAAGATGAAGGGAGAGAAAGAGAGAGGGGGGATAAAAGAAAGTATGAAAGGGAAAAAGACTGAATGAGATAAAAAACAGGAAGACTGACAGAGAGGGAGAGAGAAAAACAGGAAGAGGAAAACAGAGAGAGAGAGAGAGAGAGAGAGAGAGAGAGAAGACTGAGAATGGGGGACTGAGGGAGAAGATGAAGAAAGAGAATGAAAGGGAAAGAAAAATGAGAAAAAGATAAAAAAAGAAAATGAAAGACAGAAGATGAAAAGGAGAAAGAGAGGAGACAAAAAGATGAAGACTGACAGAGAGGGAGAAAGAGAGAAAAGAGGAATAAGGAAAGAGAAAAAGAAAGAGAGAGAGAAAAGAGTGAGAATGGGGGAGTGAGAAAGAGGGAGAGAGAGAAAGAGAGAAGACGAAGAACGAGAATGAGAAGGAAAGACAAAAATATAAAAAAGGGAGAAAATGAAAATAAGAGAGGGAGAGTGAGAAAAAGAGGAAGACAGAGAGAGAGAGAGAGAGAGAGAGAGAGAGAGGGAGGGAGAGACACAGAGAGGGAGAGAGAAAGAGAGGGAGAGACAGAGAGAGGGAGAGATGGAGAGAGAGATGGAAAGAGGGAGAGGCAGGAAGAGAGAGAGAGAGTGAGAGAAGGAGAGGGAGAGAGGGAGAGAGAGAGAGAGAGAGAGAGAGAGAGGGTGAGAGAAGGAGAGAGAGGGAGAGAGGGAGAGAGAGACAGAGAGAGAGAGAGAGAGAGAGAGAGAGGGTGAGAGAAGGAGAGAGAGAGAGAGAGAGAGAGAGAGAGAGAGAGAGAGAGAGAGAGGGTGATTTCTACCTTGTTATCCTATTAGAGAATCCTGGGCTCTGTTGGCCTTTGGTTGCAGGCCAGGCAGTACAGAGAAGAGCCTTTCCCTGAGTAAGACTGCTTTAAGCACTGCTGCTCTACATCCACACACACCACCAATCTGCTGTGCTGAGGCCTCTCCTGTGTGTTGGGTAAGAGTCTGTTGGCATAGCAGCAGCAAAGCTGTAGTAAAGCTGTTAATGTGACGACAGAGTGTGAGAGGAGGAGCCAGAGTGAGGGAAAAGTAGAAGAAAGAGGGAGA
Source organism: Pygocentrus nattereri (assembly GCF_015220715.1). Lineage (NCBI taxonomy): Eukaryota > Metazoa > Chordata > Actinopteri > Characiformes > Serrasalmidae > Pygocentrus > Pygocentrus nattereri. Next base: position 14,882,524 of record NC_051221.1, on the reverse strand, counting down.
TAAAGAGACGGGGGAGGGGCTATCTATGCGTGTGGGGGGAGGGCTGGACCGTTAGAGGAGATTCTAACTGGCACAAAGGTCTTCTGCTTTATTCAGATCTGCTCTGAGGATCTGCTGCCTCATGCCGAAACCCCCACCACCCTCAACCCGCTACTGAATTCCCGTTCCCACGTCTGAATGCACAAAGCAGAAGTGAGGGGCCACAACCTTAAATTAAAAGCGAGGCCAGCGCTTAATGACAATGCTTAAAGTCGATCTACTCATTACTGTAATTAACTTAAAACAGGAACACGCTGATTAGAGCACGCTGCTGTATGGAAGGCCTACAGAGACGCAAACAGCTCCTGGATTTTGCCGAAAAAACTACAAGAATGACTTTACAGACTGACTACAGGAGTCACAGCCTGTCAGACGAGGAACTCAAACAGGTTAGCCACCCAAAGATGCCAGGCTGAGAGATATAAAATCAACTATATCTTTTATGTGCAGACTTTTGAGTTAAAATGGACTTTTTAAGGTTCCAAAACACATTTAATGCCACTGTCATGGACCGTCCTTTTTCATGATATACGCCGTTGGGAGTGGCATTTAGCCCGTCTAGAAATATCAGTGCTGTATTATTATTAATAACATTTTTATAGGAGAAATAAAAATGTGTTTTTTTTTTAAAGGTGCGTCACGTGTCATTCTTTTCAAACCATGTCTTACTACAAAAGGACATATAGAACTTTGTATTAAACTTTAATTTACTTTTAACTTCACATGTACTTTTGAGGTTACTATTTATCAAATTTTGGAGAACCATCCATTCTAGATAGGGCTGTTTGACTTCCAAGTGACTGGAAGTCCCAGAGTCTTGTAAGACAAATTTCTCATATGGGACAATAAAAGTAAATCTACTAAAACTAAATCTACTAAATCTTTCCACTCAATAATCTCTATTCCAAAAACAAGAGAGAAAAGGACATCTGGCAAAATCATTAATGCAGTGCAATATTAATTATATTTTACCCTAACAAGGAAATTTGGAGAGCTAGCACTAACCAAATTAGCATACTAACAGCAGGGGCTGGCTAAACTACACGATTCTCCTCTGTCAGCTCCTCCAGGTGGGTAGATGATTTTTGATTGTAAGCCATGGTTTTGCTACAAATTCATCATTTTACTGTTTTTACCATTTGGCCTGATGTGAGATTCAGCTGGACTGTGGATCTGTGAGTTGTAGAAGGGTCTATTTTTCATTCAGACGGTCTGGACAGCGACAGCAGAATATCTCTCAACGTCACCGTGTGGAATTGAGTTCAAAGCTCTAGAGTCCACTCTCAAATGCCTGAAATCAAAGAATCGATTCTTTTTGGGGTCGACTCCCGGCCCTACGTGTGACCACTCACAACAGCAAAAAAGTGAGTGCTTTAATTAAGTGTTTTTTTTTTAATCCTGCAATGATGCTGGACCAGAAATAAACAGTAAAAACAGGACTCTAAAAGTGGTCGATCAGCCAAGTATGTAAATAACGCAAGTTATTTTCACCAAAATTGAAACTACTATATAAATGCAAATATTTTCTATAAATTAAGCTCCAGACACAATTTTTGCCATGTAATTTTTTTCAGGCCTGAGGCTTGAACACTGAATCTACTCTGTTAGTAATAAAGTTAATGTGCAGGTACATTTTTCATAACAATGTAAATGTTCCCTCAAATGTACAGCAGTGGTCATACAGAGGCCTCAGCTTATGCTCGTGCGTTCACATGGTTAGTTGTAACCCATAGTGACAAGGATACCTGATCAGCAATGTTCTAACACTATCTGTTGTTTAGGCTCCATGTTCCTGGACGTCATAAACGTCCTTAGGGACCCTTGTCCACCTAAATCTCTATTTCATTCAATCCTCTCCCTCTGTTGTCTTGTCGCATGATCGCGCGATGGTCATGCCATTTGTGTGTGTATAAACTCTGCTATTCTGATTAATAAAGGGGAGAGACTTTCTGAGTACAGACACTGTCTCTGTGGTCATTTGAGTTTCCCCCAGCCGGCTGGACTCTTAGAAGGACGGAGGGCTTCTGGCTAAGTTCACAGCTTTGGTATTGAGGTCGAACCCTAGAACCTAAAACATGATCAAACGGTTCTAACAGTGGTTTTAAGGTCCAACTGTGTACCTTAAAAAAAAAACTCCAGGTGAAAAGTTTGTATTTTTACCTTTTCATAACCAAATGTTGTAAAACAGAACAATAAATTAAAAAGTCTGGAGGCGAGACGATGAGTCGGGCTGTGTGGAGTCAGGACACCTTAGAGAATATCATTTCAGTGGATTATGGGGCAATTAGGTTCCCTGACTAAAAGTACTGAGATGGACCCTGGAGGGGACCACCCCAGTGACAGTTCAGTACATTTATTTCTGCGAGTGTACTGAACCAGACTAGTTTATTCATTAAGTTAAATTTCCCCACAGCTCTTGGGCTTTAGAAATTGCACTTTTTCAGATTATTTTCGATATAAAAGCAATTCACTGTTCAGCCCTACAGCCAAGCGTGTTTAGAGTCTGAAATCTGCTTCTTCACTTCTGCACTGAGGCTAATGGAACAAGCAATGGAAGCTTACACAGCACAAATCAGCATCGCACAAACTGCATACCTAAATGATTCCACACTCTCCTTAAACTATGTCAAACTGTTACGTAATCTCAAAAAGACTCGCATATGTGGTTTCAACTTGTCTTATGTTATTCTGCTTCAAAAGTGTGGGACTCAGTTCCACCTTTTATATTATCCTGTCAAGCTCAGTAAACACTTAAGAAACATTTGAAAACATCTCCTTAATTCAGCCATTTGAAATAAAATGATACATATTTGTTTTTCTTTTTAATTTGATCTGTGCCAATGCACATAACTTTCAGTTATTTAAATGTTTTCTCTTATATTTTCAGTGGTGGAAGAAGTACACAAGTCATGTTCTTGAGTTAAAGTCGAGACACCCAAGGTAAAATATCACTCCAGTAAAAGTAGAAGTTCCTCCCTTTAGACCTCCACTTGAGTAAAAGTACAAAAGTATTTGCCTTCAAATGTACTTAAGTATCAAAGTAAAAGTACTAAAAGATGAATTATGACCCTGATGTCCTATTACCATATTTATAACAAGACTTGCTTCATTAACTCACTTTAGGTGAAAATACTCTAGCAGGTAAACCAGTCTTTTAATAGAATGTCATTCATTAGTGACGCTGACGTCTATTAAATTAAAAATGATCATAAGCACAAAACACTGAAGGCAAACAATTTCCATCAGGAAGAACCGAGGGTCTATTTACACAAAGTTAGGTTAGTTCATCATTTATGTTGAACAGACTCTCCCAAACCTTTACGCTGCTGCGCTGACGTTGAACCGTGTGCTGCACTGGGTCGGTCTGACCAACAGGTCAAAACCAGCTCTAAACAAAGTGACCGCTGGGCCCTGATTGGTGCTCTGGCTTTGCGCTCCTTTTGTTTGGACATGTTACGTTTTTATACACACAGAAACCAAAAGGAACGACAGATTTCTCAAAATGTAGGAGGAAAAAGTCGGATATTAGACTCTGAAATGTAGTGGAGTGAAAGGAAAAAGTCGCCCACAATGGAAAAACTTCAGTACAGACACACGAAAAAACTACTTAAGTACAGAAACTAATTACATTTACTGATTTACTGTCCACCACTGTATATTTTAGACACCGAACAGCACCTGTGATAGAAGACAATCGAACAGAGAAATGCTGTAACTGTTGAACTTTAGCACCTGACTGGAAGGCACTTTGAGCTGCCACCAGTATGAAAAAATGCTGTATAAATAAATTTATTGCTATTATTTCTGACTCTGCATCACATTATGTATGCAATGTACTTCTGTCCATGTTTATACCTTGAAACTGTAGCATCTTAAAGTAGCAGTAGCATCTTAAAGCGTCATTATTTCCTACTTTTGTTGATTTTTCTAGATAGCAGTACATTTCACAACCAAACCTCAAACAGTCTTGATGGACTACATTTGCTGTAAGTGGGAAAATGTTTCTTAATTTGATCTTTTGCCAGACTAGAATGTGTGATGTTAAACAATAAATCTCAGGGAAAGGAAAGTTAACAGAAAATCTGAATCTAAATCACGTCCTGGGGGAACTTTCCATGCTCCCTAAACACAGGAGACAAATTACGGGTTGAATGTAAATTTTCTGAATTCCAGACAAACTATCTAAATGATACCGAGGCCTCAATTCATCATCAGCCTGTTCTACAGCAGGGGAATCCCCACTGAATCACAGTGCTGCAAGTATTCCCTCAGCTATGCTTAAGTGCGAGCTCCTCCTCGGCTCTCCGCGGTTCAGGCCTTTACCTCCTGATGTGTGAAAACACAGAGCAGGTGCTGCTCCAACAAATCATCAGCCAAGAGGAACCGGCTGGCAGGGCTGGGCTGTCCGTCCCACGTGTCTGCAGGATTACGACATCTCTGCTAAGTTCATCAAATTGACAAGTTTTAAGACAGGGCTGGGGAGCTCTGGTCCTGGAGGTCCGGATTCATGAACAGTTCGGCGATTTTCCTGCTCAAACACACCTGATTCAGATCAGCAGTTAACGATCAGGTTTACTCAGTCAGAAATCAGCAGACTGTGCTGGACTCCAGTCCTCAGCAGGTTCAGTAGAAAGCTCACTGGCTTCTCCTCCTTAGAAATATGGAAAATGAATCTGGAGCTGTAGAGAAATAAATGACTTAAACGTATGATGACTGCGATATGCAAATTAAAGAATCGATTCCACTCACCATATATTTTTTTACTAAGAAGGCCGACTTCAAATAGTTTTTACTGCATCCTGACCAATCACAGATGAGTGTTTCTGCGGGAATCAGAATACTCGTGTGATTTAATAAAAGCAAACTGTTTGATCAAAATAATGCAAGCCAACCTTAAACTATGACACATCAGGGAATAACCACTGAGCTTCAAATATACAGGAATCACAAAATGAGCATTGTGTCACGACCAATATGGAAATTTTGCCTATAATGATTTTAAGACATTAAAAATTCGGAGTTTTATATTTTTATTTTATCTATTACCCTTTTATTACAATAGTTTAAGTTAAATACGGCCAGTTTGACTGACCGATATGATTGTCAGCTCTCGATGGTCACATCTGTTGATGTTTCGGGGTAACATGTGGAAGAACATCTTGCACCATCAGTTCCACTTCGGACCACTTCCCCAAGCAGATGAATCACATGACTATCAGCAGGTGGAAAGCAAAATGTGTCAAAAGCTGGTGAAGGACGTGTCTCCTGATAATGTAGGTACATTATCTTCATCAGTGTAATACTGATTTTGCATTTGAAACCTAAACATCGAGTCAGACCTTTTTGAGTCTGCGCACGTGACGTTAATATGTAAAGACGTATAATGTGGCATGAAAAACTCGAAAACCCACCCAACACCTCTGACTTTTAAATGATCATTTCAGGCTCTACAGGGCGACTTTTTTGCTGACTCAGTAAAGCTATTTCAGTTTTAAGAGAAACTATTTACACAGTGTAGCTTTAAATTAAAATAAAAGCACAAACCCACAGTTTAAATAACTTAAGTAAGGTAAAACTGTGAGTGGGCCTACCCAGAGTTTGATTTCTGTTAATCGCCTCTTATTTTTACTATTTTTCCATCAGTTCTTTTCACAACTATTTTCTGCTTTTTATGTCACATCATGTTATTGGTTAGACATGGACACACTTTAAGTGTTTTCAATGTTGCAACCAAATAAAGGAGCAAGTTATCAGATACTTAGTGGCAATACTTTGGGCTCTGTTTGCAAAAGTGTGGGCATCCCTGGTCAAATGACATGTTCTGTTGATTTTCTATGTAAAAATAAGTGAACAGTTCTTGTGAAAAGTGAAAAGTTTCTTTACTAAATTTGACAAACTGGGGAAAAAATAACCATAAAATGTGACGTGTGTAAAAGTTAAGTACACATTTTATATTGTATGCTTTATTTTTCCTAATATCTTAAACTCAGTAAATAAATAGAAACTGTGCTCTAAAATCTGCCAGAAATGGCTTATTTAAATTAGAAAATCAACAAAACATGTCATTTAAACTTCTGCATAGGACTGTATCATGCAGCCCTACCAAAAACAAACATACTTAAAAGAACTTTCTTCCTCAACATAAATAAATACTCCAAAATGCAGGGCACCAAATAACACCAGTCATTTCAGAGAGACAAATCTTTTGGATTTTCCGACCACGTGCATGGCTATGATAGCATTCAACTCCACAAACCCACATCTATGGGTTACAATTAAAGGCCATAAAAGAGGTCTTGAGTTACCAAAACCACAACAACTGTCTCAGTAACATCACACCTTACTTTAAAATCATAAATCACGCACGACAGTTACCACCTCACCAGTCATACGGATCACCGGGTTTCTGTACTTGTTTCAACACTTGATGGAGATAATCAGGCCAGTCCAGCAGGGTCAGACTGCGGATCAATTTGTATTCTAAAAAGAGGGAAAAAACAGCCTGACAGACACTAAAACTCTAAAGCAAGGCTGCTTTTCTTCTTTTCGCTTCAATTCCTGTTGTGACACGCTTTGGCCCGTTTTGTTTTCCCTACTTCAGCCACGGTTTAACCGACAGCACAGCGGCCGAGGCTTGAGAGCAAAGCAGAATCGGTAACACTACATCAGGGCCGCACTTCTACAAAAAGAGAGCTCCATTTCGAATGACTGCTCAGTGAAGACATCAAAGTGAGCGACAGTGCCCTGCTCGCCGATTCAATTTTATGACGCAATTTGGACAAAAGTAATGAAATGTTGTAAAATAACCACAGTCTTGTTCAAAAAACCCTGTTTTTCAAGAAGCACTTGAGCTCATGGCTGGTTGTATGGAGTTTCAGCTGGTCCTGCTTTATCATTCAAATCAGCCTCGTTAGGAATCAGCGCAATCTGCCCGAGCGAGCTATGGAAACCTTAGGCAAACAAACAGCACCGACCAGCAGCTCGATCTCAAACACAGACATAAAAAGGTAATGAAGGAGATGAATGATAGAATACATTCTATTCAATTTCCTACCTGCAACTCAGAGAATTTAGTCCTCATAACCCAGAGAAATTACATGAGGCGAGGCACAGGGAAAGAGAAAGTGCAAGAGATAGACAGAGAAACGTAGATGGCAATAAAGTAGGATGGGCCATAAAGTGGTGTGTCAAAGACAGACAGAGATATGCTATTACCAAAGCAACAACAGCAAACAGTCAATGCAGCACATCTGCCTCCACAGACATACATTGCCTGACGAAGTCTGTAGGCACCTAGATTTCCAAAACGAAGCTTAAATGAACAGTGAGAAAAAGCCCATTTCAATTTTTTTTAACAGGAAGTGTGTATGTGCTGTATGTGTGAATTGATGATTAACATTAAAGAGTCATATCCTCACACACACACACACACACCTCAAACACACTCCAGTTCGCAAATATTCGCGGACACACAAAAACAGCCAAGCAATCAGCAGCGTGAACACACAAGCACGCTCTCCAGGCCTAGTGAAAGCTGCTAAACCACAGCTCTGTCTCCGGTATGCAGCTCAGTCACCCACACAGATATGAAGATTAAAAACTTTTCCAGATATCCACCTCCCCACGACACAGAGGACAACACAGATCCATCTCTGAAGCATCGTGCTGTGTGGATGCAGCAGGATAAAAGAAGAAGGGGGGCATATGCATTTATATCTACTGGACTCAGCATGACAGATATATCAGTCGGTCACTAGTATCATGATATATCATTGTTGGAACAAAACCTTGTATCTCCAAAATGACACCTGTACAGGAGATGGAAAAACATACTTTACTTTTAATGTAAGTCAATGGAACCAGAAATTTTTTCCAGGTCATTGTGGGCGATTTCATTTGGTCCATTCATCATGAAATGTACTTGCGATGTAAAGGGCAACAGGCATTTAAAAACTATGTACAAAACTGAAAAACATTCAAATGAGTTTGAGTTTCCTCTGTTTATCTGATTTGTGATCATTGTGACCCTTGAGAACATATTTTACTATAAAAGTATCACGTATCAGAATTTTCAGTCCTTTTAAAGTTGGTAAAACCTAATATCATACATAAAACACACACACACACACACACACACACACACACACACACACACACACACACACACATATATATATTTTACATTTTACAAAATGGTAATCAAAGATATCAGATCAGAGATCTTATTCTGTTGAATGCTGTAAATATCCCATCTGCTATAATGAAAACTCAATACTACTGATGTTCAAATGAGTGCTTTGAAATGTAGGTCTACTGCTGATGTTACCCCCTACTGGCCATTCAGAGCACTGACCACTGCCCATCTGACTTTCCAACCTGCTTTACTGGTACTGCGTGCTTTTCTACTATCCTTTTTGAGGCTTTGGGTTAGAAACATGCACTAAAGCCTTAACTCACTAATACCTCCTGGTTAAAATGAGAAATTAGTGAAAGTGTGAAACAGTGAAAGAACAATACTGTCCAAGCTGCAGTGCTGAATTAGTGTCACTGACATTAATAACAACTTTCATCATCAGTCAGGAAAACTCAGTATTGTTATCGCTGAGACAACACTGTTGTAAGAAGTATTGGAAAATTTAATTAATTCCCTTATTTTTGGGGGGAAAAAAGGTTAAATGCATGTAAAAGCAAATTCACAAAAAACAACATATCACCATTATTTCACAGACATTTAAGTTTATTTAAATAGTTGTTACTGTTATTAAAATAGTGAAATGTTACTGAATTACAGTAAAAGCCAGAATTCTAAGAAATAAATAACTGTAGTTTTACAGATTTGTACTATCATTGAGAAAACCTGTACTGTTAATTAACGGGTTTTGTCCGGCACCCCTGCTGCCGGACATTGTCCTATTTTTTAATGATTTTTTTACAGTGTCGTTAAAGCAAACTCATTTAAAATCACAATAAATCAGAAATCATAGTGCATTTTTCTTTCATGCTGTAGTGCTTTTCCAAGCAAAACCCAGTGTCAGGCAGAAAGACTGGTGGGGAAAAAAGTATATTATTGGTTAATATTATCTTTCTCTGGCTGCTGGTGTACAGCCCTGCGGTGGACTGGCGACCTGTCCAGTGTTTAAATGATCGATCTGTGCTAAATATGACCAGATCCAAGAAACAACAATAAAAAAGTTTCAATTTCTGGTTGACTTTAAAAAACATTCGGTACACTGTAGTGTACACTTCATAAGGCTACACAACACCCATATAAGCTTTTAATGACAGCTGACAAAACCCTACATAAATGTTTATAAATGCTAATTCCAATCAGATACGTCATTCGTTATAAAAGCATTTGCCACTTTTGACCAAAGTTAGCTAAAGTAGCCTGCCTACTGGAATAAGCATTTATAAATATTTATGTAGGCGTATATCAGTTGTCATGACAAGCTTATGCAGGTGTCATGTAGCCTTATGAACTGTACCCTACCAAACATTTTTAGCTAGTTAATGTCACTGTCTAGCGCTGATACAAAAAATCTGTTGTGTTGTTTTAATAGTGCAAAGTTGCATTGTTTCAAGAACGAGGGACTAAACTAACTGCAGTCTGGTTTCTTAGCAACAGTCCCCAATAGAGGGCATAATTAAAGTCTCAAGTTTCAGTTCACGGTTCAGTGAGTTCAGTAATACACACAGATGAATGATTTGTATGTATTTAAATAATCAATGAAACAGATCTAACCTAAAACACTTTCTACTTAATGTGTAAAAAATAACAATTGAACCTGTTTCATGTAAAATGGCAGGAATTTGTTTGATGGATTGGAAATATATTTGTCCCATTAGCCGTGTGGTACAGTGGTAGATATACACAGACACGGACACACAGCTGTACGAATGCAAGCATACCAACACTAAGGGATGTCTTTTTTGGACAAAACATGAGCCTCAGCTAACAAGACCTTTCAATGGAAAATCCCTGCTGAGCATATGAATTAGCCCAAGACTAACCTTAATCTATGTCTGGAAAGCCGGCCCCGAGCGGTTTCAGCCATTGCTTAACAAATGTGCTTTAAAGTGTTACGGGATAAAAATAGCACAGGGTACAGCACAAACCATCTGTACACAGTGGCACTGGGCCTTCACAGAGCAATGGTGCTGAAATGAAGCTAACCAGGCTCCTGAGTACAGCCTGCTGAAAGCCCAGAGAGGGAAGCTGTTAGCCCTTAAAACAATACTCCAGCATTTTTCAACCTTATCCGCCACATCTGTATCACACAGTCGATTACCATAGGCAATTGTGACACTTCATAATAAAATAAAAGAACAGAAACCTCAGAAACACTTGGCTTATAATAGACTAAATAGTGTGTCATTTTGTCAATAAAAGTTCATTTTTTAAGATTAACATATTTTAGCTCCCATAATTTACATTTGTGTAACACGTCTAAATGCAACATCAGGACTTTACAGCAGATAACAACTACTGAAAGGCTGGCATTACTACCAAAACAGTCCTATACCAATTTCCATAACTGTCTCGTTTCTGTTAACCCTGTCAAATCAAGCGCTCTGCTAGTGATCCATTCTGAGAATTTGGCAATGGCCCCTTTAATTCATTTAAATCTGCCACCATAAGAATTACAGCATGTGCAGTCCACCACATTGGCCAGAGTGAAATGCATAGGCTTGCGCGTCATCATGTTTTCTATCACTGTGTAAAAGGTGCATGTGTTACTGCAGTTTGGTGACTGTTCTTCCGGGCGACTGCGCACACACACATGTCGAGAGAGCAATTCACAAGGCTCCCGAGTGGTGCAGCCATCTAAGCACTGGCCCTGACATCAGGAGGTCGCGAGTTCGATCCCTGGTAATGCTACAGTCGTCCGTAGCCGGGAGTCAAAGACAGCGCAATTGGCCTCACTCTCTCTGGGTGGTAGGATGACCCCCCTTCTCCCCCATCACTCAATGTGATGCTAGTCAGCGCAGGCGTCTGTTAGCTGACATAACAGATCTGGCAGTTGGCGCTTTCCTCCACGCGCGTTCAGCTGTCCTGGGACGCTGCGTGAGCGGCAGTTTGAAAAGAGGCGGTGGCTGGTTTCACAGGACTCAGAGGAAGCCTGTGCCAGCCTTTACCCTCCTAGTGTTGATAGCATGGTGTGATCTGGGGGAGGCCTGACTAGCAGGTGGAATATGAGATAAAAATAAAAGCCCATGTTTTCTGTTTCCTGACTGAACTATTGCATATCTCTGTTGTTGGAACGAAACCTTGTATCTCCATTTTTGTATTTTTTGAGTTTTTGGCATAAATTGAAAATGCCTGTTTCCCTTTACATTGTGTGTAAATGTAATGATGAATGGAAGAAACGGCCTAAAATGATGTAATGATGAATGGAAGAAACGGCCTAAAATGATGTAATGATGAATGGAAGAAACGGCGTAAAACTACATTAAAATTAAAGTATGTTTTTTCCTTCTCCTGTAAAGTTGCCGGTTTGGAGATATGAGGTTTTGTTCTGACGACAGTGATATTTTAGCCTGACATTGTTAAGAAGTCAGTATTGAAAAGTTCTGAGTGTTTCTGCCTTCTAGCACCATTAGCAGTCACTAGGCTTTCCGTATCTGTGAACTCTGTGTTTCCTCTATTCCACCAAGTCACGTTATTTTAGCATTGGTTATTCTGTAGCCTACTTTAGGCTTTAAAAAAGGCTAATAAAAATATGCCAAAAATTGGCTATTTAAAGGGTTAATATCCTCCACCTCATGGCTCAGGTTTTCCTTTATCCATTTTCAGCCAACTTAACCACATTTTGATGAAATACCGCTGGTGCAACCGCAGTGTTCTGTGGAGGTGGAACATTAGCAGAACGCAATGCAGCGCATCAAAAATAGAAACACAGCATCAGTCGCGTCCGTCATAAATGGCTCATCGTACTGCGCTCTGGCACTCGCAGCCAGTGTAGACAACTTTGTTGACTGGGAAGGGAACGTTCTGGTTTTGTCGTTGATGTCTGCAGCTAGGACAGGTTTTCTAACAGAATCCGTGGGGGTGGAATTCTACTTTAAGCGTGTTTGACATTAAAATGATGGCCTGTGATAATCACCCGCATGTTGCACATACAGCAGCCAGAGATCAGGTTTTAAAAATCGCTGGAGCATCTCTTTACAACTGGGCAACGTTACAACGTTACAGTACTGAGTCTTTCATTTACTCTACTGTTTGTAGGTTTAAATTTCCTTTCCGTGAGCCAGAGGTAGAGATCAGAGAAAGAGAGAGAGAGAGAGCATTTTGGGTTAATCTGAGCAGGGAGATGAGAGTGATGCACAGCTTGAGCGTGTGTGTGTTTCTGCACAGTGGGTATTGTTGCGTCAGGGAGCCGAGGGGTAGGCATGGGTTAACGAGTTCATTTCTGTCCCAGCATGCATTGCTTTATCCATAATGCTGCGCTGTGTGCGTGGGAGCTGGTGTGTAAAAGGCAGATGATGTGCAGGGACTGTGTGTGTGTGTGTGTGTGTGTGATAGAATAAAAGCCGAGTCAAAGTGCACAGCTGTACGCATTCAGGGTTGAATAACATTGTGAACCGCGCGCTAAAGGCCGATTCCTTTTCTCAATCGTTTTTCCGTCGCCTGTCTGACGGAACAGATACGCTTCCATCATAATTGATGTGTCAGTCCACACCAGCTCCACTCCAGCGTCTTGTACCCATCAAAACGTCCATCTTTTAATGAGTCAAACTCCAAGGAGATCCAATCAAATCACACACCCACTTTCTATGGCCATTCTCAGCTATATTTTCTCAGTCTTACTGAACTAAATGTTAAGCACTTGTGTAAAAGATTGTGGCTGAAAAGCAGCTCCTGCACCTTTTGCTGTGTTAAGGCTGCATGACAGGTCATTTATTTAACAACAGCAGGGGTTAAAACTATCATGGGAATTGTGGGCCGACACCAATATCCCATATTTTGCATGCAAATGCTAGTGTTAACAAACTTTAACAAATCATAGAAATTGGAACTGTATCTACTTGGATTAACAATACAAATAAGCTTCATTTTACATTTATTACTAAATACCACCTGCGCTCAAAAACAGCTTGAAACAGTCCTCTTGGACGGCTTATTTTGGTGACCCCTGGTTTCCACGACCACTATTGTGAGCAATCAAAGATAGTTTCTCTACAAGGCACCATTTCCCATCAAACTACTCTGAATGACTTTGTTTACATCTCATCCACGAATTATACAGAGATTTTGAGAAATTGGTGGAATTTCCCTATAATAATTTGTTATGAGATCAGAGACGGATATTTCATGGCAGAGCTGCAGGAACACTCTTTCATTTGCATATTAGCCATTTCCAGCCCCTGTGCTGAAGCCTCTACACTGCAGCATTTTGTGTTTCCTCCACTTTAACTAAATTAAATCAAATCGTTAGCTAAGTATGAAGCCTGTCAAGCTGAGTCGGGTGTGTCAGAGCAAAGACATGAAACATGATGCGAGCACTGAGGCTACATAAAGCCCTATTCATTCCCCTATCATGACCAGTGCTGGTGAGAGGCTTCAGAAAGTCTGCACAGACACCAGAAATAAGCATTTTTGCAACATAATCCTTTTATACATTGTGTGGGAAGCAATGTTAATAAAAACATGTCTGAAATAAGAGGAATGAGCTCTGGACTCGGACAATTTATTCCATTCGACTGCCGTTCTTGTTTTGTTATAGCTATAGAGATGTGTATATCTGCATCTATACATCTAACATCTTTGAAAACAGGATGCACACTGCAAAAGGGCAAACAGGCCTTGATAATGTGTGGGTGCTTAAAGGGGAATTCCACCAATTTTTCTAAATTGCTTCATAATTCAATGACAGAGAAGTCTTTTAGAGGGCCAAATGTGAAAATGTTTATTGTACAGAAACTTACCGGCTTATTTTAGCGAAGCTTTCTTTACAGTGGTGGTGATAAGAACCAGGGGTCGGTGTGTTTTCAATAAATATGTCCATTTTATTTACTATCCAAAACCACCTGTAAACCTACACAAGCCCTTTCAGTTTTCTATACATTGTTGATAATGATAAAACAGGTAAATCTGGAAAAAAAAAGGTTTTCTTTAAGGAGTATTTTAGCATGGAACACCCTGCATGCGCCACGCCGGCATTAACAGATTTGAAAAATGTTTTAGACTAGAAGCTTATCTAAACACGATGTCTCAGACATTAGGCGGTAAATTCATAACCATTTCATGTGGTGACTTTCTGTGAGGAAGCTTTAAGAGGTGGTAAACTCCTTAGACGTCTGGTTCCCATCTCCACCAATGTGAACCAATCCAACTTGGTAAATTTCTCTAGAATGGAGAATTTCATATCGAACCACTCTGAATAATTGTTTACATGTTAACTATTTAATTATGCTTAAATGTGAAAAATCGGTGCACCTCCCCTTTAAAGGACCACAACAGCTTAAACAAAACAAATAACTGAACACTGTAGGATGTTTAAACTGTCTATGGGGGCCTCTGACCAGAAGACTGACCTTGGAATGTGTATAAAATTATACTAAGGTTTAAAGATCAACTGCTGGAGGAGATGGCATGGAGTGTCCTTAGGCTACCAGGATAAAGGTCAGAGGAGAAAGTTCAGAGGGGAGTGACAGCACATGGATATTGCAGGATGGAAAGGTCAGAAGGTCAGTTCCTTACAGCATCATGTTCAGGTCCAAGGTCGGTCATGTGAGCAAGTCAATCACTGAGGAAGGTAAGCAATTGACAGAGCGCTCCTGACATGTAAATCTACTAAGTCTACAGAATCTTTTTCTCTTGTCTATTTACATGAGTGTCACTTCCCGAACACAGGAGCCAGCACTCACCACAAGATAAGCATCTGAGAAGAAAGTCTGTGTTGCAAATTACAACAGTGCTGGGATGGCCATAGTACTGGCCAAGAGTTTAATGTTCTCTCTGCTCTGCCACACCTGACAAATCTAATCTGACAAAGGTTAATGTGGTTAATCGTGGGTTAGAGCGGCAAAAGCACTACACTGTACAGTGCGGTCCTTAAGGACAGTAGCTGGGCATGGCTGTAGTACTATGAAGAGGCTGGTAAGCAGACGCAGGTGCACGATGAAGACTTACAAGTCAATAGAGGGAATTTTCTGATATGCAAAACAGATTTAAATAGAGATGCATCAATATCACCTATTTCCCTTAATACTCCATACACTTACCTCAAGCATCTGCCAATACTAAGAACTGGGACTAATTCTTATCTAGCGTAACTACTCAATATGTACCTATAAGTCTTGACACTTACATATATAAAACCCTTTAAATGTTCAAGTTTTACTACACACATCCACAGGAAATTGGTAAATTCTATATATTATATATATATATAATAAAACCACAATGACAATATGTAGCAAGACAACTAGCAAATCACCTTTTGCCCTTATCATGCAACCTTATAAGGACATTTGGAATACAGACTCACACTGTGAGTTGTTACAGCAACACTATAGCTGACTACACTCGAATCATTAGATTACACGCTGTCCTTTTGGTGAGAAAAGCTGAGAAAGCTGAAAAAAAGTTCAAGAAACGTCTGAAGTTGAACAGTCATCCTTAGCAGATGCTGGGAAGGCACTACACAGCTCCTTTCAAAAGAAGGTGATGACAATCTTGTCTGCATTAAAATACTTCTCTTTATGGCTCTACTCTTGTCCCCAGATATGTTATTTATGAGCTGGGATGTGCTTAAATGTAGAAGGACATGAGGATTAAAAGCATGCCGGAGCGTTCCAGCACAGACACAAAACACCAGACAGCATGCTGGTAAGAAAGGCCATGAAGCTGTCTTTGAAAGCATCAGCATTTATCATAGGCACTCTTGTCCTCACAATGTGGAAGACTATGAAAAGAAAAGGGGAAAAAGCTATATGTATGGGGGGGGTGCTCGTAAAACAGTGATGGTGATTCTCAAAATGACTTGCAGTCAGCAAGGGGACACAAAAGGGGGTTTTCTTGGTTGTGGGCCAAAATTTGGTGGTTAGCTCATGCATTATGTTAGCTCACGAGTGGAGAAGAGAGCGAACACAGAATGAGAGGCAGAAGAAGGAAAAACTCTGTGACAATAACAGTAGGTGAGTGACAGAGAGTAAGTGAGCAACAGAGAGAGAGGAGGGGGAGCGAGAGAGATCCAGAAAAATGTCTTCAGCTGAATCCAAACCGGAGATGGACACTGAAACGTTGTGAATGACCAGCAGCCAAGGATTCAGGCACAGCCAACCAATCAGAAAGCCTGACAATGGGTTCCTGTGGACAGCAGCCAGTTCCTCTCTGTGAGAGTTTGGTTATGAGGCAGAGTTTTGTACTGTGGAGGCCAATCTCACTGTACAGTATCATCATCAGTAACAGCAATTTCGCATATTGAAGTCCAAATTACCTTCAGTGTAACTGTAGAAGTTAATTCAGCTGGGATAGATTTACTGTGTGGTAAACCAGTGATTTCCAATCCTGGACCTGGAGAACTCCTGTCCTTGCATATTTGATTGTTTTCCTGCTTTAACACATCTAACTCAGGAAGGGCTCTCTGACACTTTAATGCAGATATTTTACTGTTTTTGTTCAATTAAATCAATTGCCCTATGTTCTTTGAAAGCTAACTGTGAAGACTGTAAAACGGTAACACTTTCTATGAGTGTCACGTTTGTAAACATCTACAAACACATTCATAACATGTTATAATGCATTCGTAAGGCATCATAAACATGGCTATATTTATAAAAATGCATTACACATTATAGCCATGCTTATTATGCATTATGAATTGTTGCGATAATGCATTATATGTACTGTTCATAACAAATTATAAGAGCTCATAAGCTGTACTAGTCCACTCTAAGTAAAGTGAAGTGTACTGTACTAAAGCCTCCTCCAGTGTTAAGAGTGAGACTTCAAGTTGAAGCATTTACTGAAGGATTTGCTGAAACACTAAAACATACACAATACAGCACATTACAGGCTTCAAATGTCAGATTTTAAGCTTGTGCTGTCATCAGTGTTTTACCCAATGTGAGAAAGTCAATGTACACCACTGTTAATGTACACCACCGTTAGCTTGGCACTAAATTAACACTGCATATCCAGTAGAGTGCTAGCAGGAATTAGCATTACTGCAGTGCAGTGTGGTGTTACAGAATGAAGGTTTCTGGCACTTGACGTTAGAAGCCTCACTCTTAACACTGGAGGAGCTTTAGTACAGTATTCTTCACTTTACTTAGAACATATACATACAACTTATGAGCTCTTATCATTTCTTATGAATAAAACTTATAATGCATGTTAACAATTCATAGTGCCTAATAAGCATGGCTATAATGTGCAATGCATTTTTATAAATATTTAGAACCATGTTTATAATTCCTTATGAATGCATTATATTAGAAATCTTACAAATGTGTTTATAGATGCCTACAAATGTGACATTCATAGAAAGTGTTACCTGTAAAACAAATGATGTATTTGTATGTATGATCTGTTTGATCCTGTCATTTATCCATTGCTCTGTGAAGAAATGGTCATTTTATGGGCGTTGACTTTGTATTGTTGTTATGACCACCCACTGAACCCAATGGCTGGCGGTCATTATGTGGTGGTAGAGAGCACAACAATGGCTGAAAGGGAGTGTGGTATAGAGAGACCACATGTTGAACATGTTGAAGTTTGTTTGCAGTGAAATCCAGAACCTAAGTCAAACGTATGAGCTAACAGGGGTGTCACAATACATCATGACATGTGACCATGTGTACTGCGGAGAATGGATATTCTATTAATTATACCGCCCTGTGATGGACTGGCGACCTGTCCAGGGTGTATCCTGCCTTCCGCCCGATGACCACTGGGATAGGCTCCAGCACCCCCTGTGACCCTGAGGGAGAAATGTGAGTGTGTGTGTGTATGTGTGTGTGTGTGTGTGTGTGTGTGTTAATTCTCTGATGCAACTGCAGTGTTTGAACACCAGATTTTGCTAATGATCAGCACCAATTACTGCATGTAAACTGCATGCTAAAATCACCACAGCTCTCAGAATCTCACCTCTCACTGATAATTTAAACTGGCTATGGTCCATGCACTTCCCAATGGAAACCAAGCTAAATGCAAGCGAACACAGGTATGTAGATTAACCAATGATAAGTGATGACTGCTGTTACAGGCATCAGTATCAGTGAGAAATAAGTCCATGAAAATTGGCCTCTGTTACCAGTGAAAACCAGGGACTACTGCTATTGTTGGCAGAGCATCACAGTTAAAAATGAGAGTTAAATCCATGAACATCAATGACTACCATTAGAAGTTAAGGTAAAGGTCCTGCTCTGTCTGATCCACTCAGACCAGTGCAACACACACTAACATACCACCACCACATCAGTGTTACTGCAGTGCTGAGAATGATCCACCACCCACATAGTACCTGCTGGCCTCCTAACCACTGATGAACAGGGTAAAAGGGGGCTGATAAACTGGACAATGAGTGTAGAAACGAGGTGGTGATAATGTTATGCCTGATCCTTAATTAAAGCCACTGATTATTGATGACAGCTTAGCTAGCTCTATAACATCGCCTGCACTGATAGACTGTAGGTCCGGGTGCACACTCATCTGTTAATTGTCAGATTTAGTAGAGCAACCACCAAACTGTACTGGACACCAGCCCTCCAGGAACAAAAGCTGTGCCCCACTGCTTTAGTGCATCCCATGAGCATATAGCAATAACAGCCACGGAGTGTCCAAACGTAAATATGGCTACATTTGCACGTTTTGTGTTGTGGTGTTTTCAGTAGCAAAGTAAACAAAAGCTTCTAGGCAAATATACTGGAGTAAAAAATATTCATTTTCATTTCAGAATGTAGCAATATAGATGTCTCTTTTCAAGTAAAATACAAAGACTGCCAAAATCGACTTCAGTATAGCTAAGTATTTCTGCTTTGTTACCACACACCACTCGTTGGATCAGATACCAAAATATGCAGAGCAGGGCTAAAACAGGACAAGAGTTGGGAAACACTGTACTAAAGCAAATGGCCTGTCGTCAGCAGACAAAACGACGTGATGACTAAAAGCAGAGAAACACACACACAGCTTTCCATTCGCGACATTGTTATGACTGTCATTTGAAGTCAGACGCGGCCTTAAGCTTGTTTAACATGGAGCAGACAGTAATGGGGTTAGAATTACACATGTGTCGTGTCAGTCTCGTGCCAAGACTTGCCCTAAAATGTGCAAACGCTCTGATGGATTTGTGATCCACAAAGCTCCCACCATTACGGCATCTGTCTCCCCAACTGAACACAGGTGAAAGCATTTCGCTCACCTGATGCTTTCACTCGGATTCAGTTATTTGCACAGACGCAGGCAAAGATAAAGCACAATGAGTTTAGCATAGCCCAGGAGAAATGTACTTCACACACGCAACTGTGCCGAACGCTGCACGCCATCAGGCCCAGGCAGGCTGCTGTTAATGCTCAGGGTTGCTCTTCAATTCATAAAACATTTCTGCTGCATATCACAGAAACCGCAAAGCATTTATGGGTGAGGCTCTGTCTATCTTTAATGGGTGATTTATTGTTTGTAGAAAAATGAGCAAAGTAATTTATCAATGACATGAATTTAGGCGTCTTTCATCAATATTCAAAAACAAGCTTTAGAAGCTGCAGAACTTTAAGCTCATCTGTGTTAGGATGGAGCAATATTGTGAACAAAGTCACATTGTGATATTCTATTACAATAAATGTGACAATTTGTAAACTTAAAAAAAAAAAAAAAAATGTAACCAGATGATCTATTGATCCCACCCTAATGAAGTGAAATATCATTCCAGCAATTAGGGCAGCAGAATTAAGGCAGCAGTTCGATACTCTGCAATATTCTAGCTTGGCTAACATGCTACGGAGAAGATGAATGATGCACCAAAATGAAAACTTACCCAAAACTGAAATTCACAACACACTGTACTGAAAATCAAAATGAAAAGAGATTGTGTGCCTTGTCATTTATATATTTGAACGCAATACCAGTTCAAAATTGAACAAAACAGAGTCCATAATTATAGTAGGGTCTGAGACATAAAAGAGCAGATGGTCGTCCAAAGCAATAACCTTCACTATCATTCAGTTACACTAAATTTATTGATTTTTTTGTTGTTGTTTCAATAACTGTAGATACAGATGACTGCATCATGCTTGCAAGGACTTTCTGCTTCCGCTGTTTTGCTTTGTTCTGCATATTGAGCGGGATGTCACGTTTTCAAATGTTATTACAACGGTAGTGGATGAGTTTTTGGGCACTGCACCTGTTTTCACACTCAACATGAATAGCGATTACAAATCACTCATGTAATTTCTCTTGTAGAAACTGAAATACTTCCACACGGCCAATATTTGTACTGTTGATCGGCTGCTGCTCAAACCGTGCATGCACCATGCATCTGTGCTGACCGGCGCAGGAGAAAACAGGAAGCATTTTAAATCACTATTTCTAATTTTTAGTGGCATAGAAATTATTTTTGTTATAGGCCTGTTTAATCTTTGTTTTTATTCCAGTCGAGATTGTTGGCTTTTTCCTCTTTCGGTGACCTAAATGAGTGCATTCTTAGACAAAGTGCCCTACGTTGTAATTGTATTGCCATATACTTGTGAGTGTGATGCAACTTCTAATGTAATGGAAACACATTACTGAACCACTGATGAGATGCAGCAATAAACTGGCCTGTATCATTTTGACCAAAACTGCTCACGTTTGTTGGATCATGTGAATATCTCTGTTCATCTGAATGCCCAAAGAATATCTGTGATTGACCAAGATGCGAATAGCATACAAAACAGCATTTAATGATAAATTAGAAACCCTTTTACATGTTGGAACTTCTGCAGTAACAAAACTGTGAAGGCAAAGTACTTCAGTAGTACTGAGTATTGAAAAATGGACTATTACTTATCAGTGTTGGTGAACTAATAAGCATGCTTGTTCCCAGATCTAGGCTGCTGACTGAGTGTCTAAATTACAAGTCATATGCATGTTACTCCTGCATGTTGCTGCAGTCCCTAAATATACCCACTTCCTGCAACATGTATTAATTTCTGATTGGTGGTTTGTATAGCATAGTGGGTAACATCTCTGCCTTCCAGGCTGGGGTTCAATCCCACCTGCGCAAACACCCTACACGATGCCAATAAGAGTCCTTGGGATAGACTCCTAACACTACCTTCACCTACCTGTGTAAAAATGATCAAATTGTAAGTCACTCTGGATAAAAGCATCTGCCAAATGCTGTAACTTTAAGCCACATCCGCTTGTCATTTGAAAGAAGGCATTACAAAAGTACTGTTCAAGCATGAGTATCAAAAAAGGTATTATTATCGATATTAATATCAAAAACTATCAGCCTGAGTTTGCGCATGTGTCTAAGAGTGCGATTCCATGGAACCCAGGAATCTCCCTGTAGTGCTGTATGATTCATTTAACTTTCTCCGGCTTTCCTCACAAACCTTTTGCTGTTCTACCAAAGATGTGCTGCTTTCTGATGCAAATGATACATGATACATAATGATACATTCTAGATCTATACATTCACTTTCTCTCCCTCACACACAAATACAGTCAGGCACACACAATTTTCCTAATGGAACTGGGCCCTTCTCCAAAAAGCCCCTGTCTGTGTAATTTTCTGCTGTGTGATAGCCAGGTGAGATAACACGAGCCCAAAAACTTGATGAACAGAGAGTGAAAACCCCGATGTAACTGTTAGACATCCACACTGGAACACTCTTTGTCTGCTAGAATCGCACAGTGGAGACCAGGGCCTTCAGATGTTGAAAGGTACACCCCGACACTCCGGAGGAACGGAGCCAAAAGAAGCCAGTCAAAACAATTATGAAGAAAATCTAAAGCTCCACTTCATCAGGCTGCAGCTGCAAGTTATCAACCTGGTTGGAAACCCTAGTACACTTCACAATACAGAGATTCTAGTCTCCACAGCTGCCCAACTCACTAAGGCCTGCATTCCAAGAAGTGTCCTACCATGTAGAACATTTCAAGCCACGGTCACTTTGAATACTGGATAATACAAAAACTGTCCAACCTGCCTCCCTGTGATTATATTGCACAGTTTAATTCCAACTTTCAACCTGCCTGTTACAGATCTACTGCTAGGCACAGTTTATTCCAACCTTCACCCAGCCTGTTACAGATCTACTGCTCAGCAGTTTATTCCAGCCTTCAACCTGCCTGTTACAGATCTACTGCTCAGCACAGTTTATTCCAACCTACAACCTGCCTTTTACAGATCTACTGCTCAGCACAGTTTATTCCAACCTACAACCTGCCTGTTACAGATCTACTGCTCAGCAGTTTATTCCAACCTTCACCCAGCCTGTTACAGATCTACTGCTCAGCACAGTTTATTCCAACCTTCAACCTGCCTGTTACAGATCTACTGCTCAGCACAGTTTATTCCAACCTTCAACCTGCCTGTTACAGATCTACTGCTCAGCACAGTTTAATCCAACCTTCAACCTGCCTGTTACAGATCTACTGCTCAGCACAGTTTATTCTAACCTACAACCTGCCTTTTACAGATCTACTGCTCAGCACAGTTTATTCCAACCTACAACCTGCCTGTTACAGATCTACTGCTCAGCACAGTTTATTCCAACCTTCAACCTGCCTGTTACAGATCTACTGCTCAGCACAGTTTATTCTAACCTACAACCTGCCTTTTACAGATCTACTGCTCAGCACAGTTTATTCCAACCTTCAACCTGCCTTTTACAGATTTACTGCTCAGCACAGTTCATTCCAACCTTGAACCTGCCTGTTACAGATCTACTGCTCAGCACAGTTTATTATAACCTACAACCTACCTTTTACAGATCTACTGCTCAGCACAGTTTATTCCAACCTACAACCTGCCTTTTACAGATCTACTGCTCAGCACAGTTTATTCCAACCTTGAACCTGCCTGTTACAGATCTACTGCTCAGCACAGTTTATTCTAAACTACAGCCTGCCTTCTACTGCTCAGCACAGTTTATTCCAACCTTCAACCTGCCTGTTACAGATCTACTGCTCAGCACAGTTTATTCCAACCTTCAACCTGCCTGTTACAGATCTACTGCTCAGCACAGTTTATTCCAACCTTCAACCTGTCTGTTACAGATCTACTGCTCAGCAGTTCATTCCAACCTTCAACCTGACTGTTACAGATCTACTGCTCAGCAGTTTATTCCAACCTTCAACCTGCCTGTTACAGATCTACTGCTCAGCACAGTTTATTCTAACCTACAACCTGCCTTTTACAGATCTACTGCTCAGCACAGTTTATTCCAACCTTCAACCTGCCTTTTACAGATCTACTGCTCAGCACAGTTTATTCTAAACTACAGCCTGCCTTCTACTGCTCAGCACAGTTTATTCCAACCTTCAACCTGCCTGTTACAGATCTACTGCTCAGCACAGTTTATTCCAACCTTCAACCTGCCTGTTACAGATCTACTGCTCAGCACAGTTTATTCCAACCTTCAACCTGTCTGTTACAGATCTACTGCTCAGCAGTTCATTCCAACCTTCAACCTGACTGTTACAGATCTACTGCTCAGCAGTTTATTCCAACCTTCAACCTGCCTGTTACAGATCTACTGCTCAGCACAGTTTATTCTAACCTACAACCTGCCTTTTACAGATCTACTGCTCAGCACAGTTTATTCCAACCTTCAACCTGCCTTTTACAGATTTACTGCTCAGCACAGTTCATTCCAACCTTGAACCTGCCTGTTACAGATCTACTGCTCAGCACAGTTTATTATAACCTACAACCTACCTTTTACAGATCTACTGCTCAGCACAGTTTATTCCAACCTACAACCTGCCTTTTACAGATCTACTGCTCAGCACAGTTTATTCCAACCTTGAACCTGCCTGTTACAGATCTACTGCTCAGCACAGTTTATTCTAAACTACAGCCTGCCTTCTACTGCTCAGCACAGTTTATTCCAACCTTCAACCTGCCTGTTACAGATCTACTGCTCAGCACAGTTTATTCCAACCTTCAACCTGCCTGTTACAGATCTACTGCTCAGCACAGTTTATTCCAACCTTCAACCTGTCTGTTACAGATCTACTGCTCAGCAGTTCATTCCAACCTTCAACCTGACTGTTACAGATCTACTGCTCAGCAGTTTATTCCAACCTTCAACCTGCCTGTTACAGATCTACTGCTCAGCACAGTTTATTCCAACCTTGAACCTGCCTGTTACAGATCTACTGCTCAGCAGTTTATTCCAACCTTCAACCTGCCTGTTACAGATCTACTGCTCAGCACAGTTTATTCCAACCTTGAACCTGCCTGTTACAGATCTACTGCTCAGCAGTTTATTCCAACCTTCAACCTGCCTTTTACAGATCTACTGCTCAGCAGTTTATTCCAGCCTTCAACCTGCATGTTACAGATCTACTGCTCAGCACAGTTTATTCCAACCTTGAACCTGCCTGTTACAGATCTACTGCTCAGCACAGTTTATTCCAACCTTCACCCAGCCTGTTACAGATCTACTGCTCAGCACAGTTTATTCTAACCTTGAACCTGCCTGTTACAGATCTACTGCTCAGCAGTTTATTCCAACCTTCAACCTGCCTGTTACAGATCTACTGCTCAGCAGTTTATTCCAACCTTCAACCTGCCTGTTACAGATCTACTGCTCAGCACAGTTTATTATAACCTACAACCTACCTTTTACAGATCTACTGCTCAGCACAGTTTATTCCAACCTACAACCTGCCTTTTACAGATCTACTGCTCAGCACAGTTTATTCCAACCTTGAACCTGCCTGTTACAGATCTACTGCTCAGCACAGTTTATTCTAAACTACAGCCTGCCTTCTACTGCTCAGCACAGTTTATTCCAACCTTCAACCTGCCTGTTACAGATCTACTGCTCAGCACAGTTTATTCCAACCTTCAACCTGCCTGTTACAGATCTACTGCTCAGCACAGTTTATTCCAACCTTCAACCTGTCTGTTACAGATCTACTGCTCAGCAGTTCATTCCAACCTTCAACCTGACTGTTACAGATCTACTGCTCAGCAGTTTATTCCAACCTTCAACCTGCCTGTTACAGATCTACTGCTCAGCACAGTTTATTCCAACCTTGAACCTGCCTGTTACAGATCTACTGCTCAGCAGTTTATTCCAACCTTCAACCTGCCTGTTACAGATCTACTGCTCAGCACAGTTTATTCCAACCTTGAACCTGCCTGTTACAGATCTACTGCTCAGCAGTTTATTCCAACCTTCAACCTGCCTTTTACAGATCTACTGCTCAGCAGTTTATTCCAGCCTTCAACCTGCATGTTACAGATCTACTGCTCAGCACAGTTTATTCCAACCTTGAACCTGCCTGTTACAGATCTACTGCTCAGCACAGTTTATTCCAACCTTCACCCAGCCTGTTACAGATCTACTGCTCAGCACAGTTTATTCTAACCTTGAACCTGCCTGTTACAGATCTACTGCTCAGCAGTTTATTCCAACCTTCAACCTGCCTGTTACAGATCTACTGCTCAGCAGTTTATTCCAACCTTCAACCTGCCTGTTACAGATCTACTGCTCAGCAGTTTATTCCAACCTTCAATATGCCTGTTACAGATCTACTGCTCAGCACAGTTTATTCCAACCTACAACCTGCCTTTTACAGATCTACTGCTCAGCACAGTTTATTCTAACCTACAACCTGCCTTTTACAGATCTACTGCTCAGCACAGTTTATTCCAACCTTCAACCTGCCTTTTACAGATTTACTGCTCAGCACAGTTCATTCCAACCTTGAACCTGCCTGTTACAGATCTACTGCTCAGCACAGTTTATTATAACCTACAACCTACCTTTTACAGATCTACTGCTCAGCACAGTTTATTCCAACCTACAACCTGCCTTTTACAGATCTACTGCTCAGCACAGTTTATTCCAACCTTGAACCTGCCTGTTACAGATCTACTGCTCAGCACAGTTTATTCTAAACCTACAACCTGCCTTCTACTGCTCAGCACAGTTTATTCCAACCTTCAACCTGCCTGTTACAGATCTACTGCTCAGCACAGTTTATTCCAACCTTCAACCTGCCTGTTACAGATCTACTGCTCAGCACAGTTTATTCCAACCTTGAACCTGCCTGTTACAGATCTACTGCTCAGCAGTTTATTCCAACCTTCAACCTGCCTGTTACAGATCTACTGCTCAGCACAGTTTATTCCAACCTTCAACCTGCCTGTTACAGATCTACTGCTCAGCACAGTTCATTCCAACCTACAACTTGCCTTTTACAGATCTACTGCTCAGCACAGTTCATTCCAACCTTCAACCTGCCTGTTACAGATCTACTGCTCAGCACAGTTTATTCCAACCTTGAACCTGCCTGTTACAGATCTACTGCTCAGCACAGTTTATTCCAACCTTCACCCAGCCTGTTACAGATCTACTGCTCAGCACAGTTTATTCTAACCTTGAACCTGCCTGTTACAGATCTACTGCTCAGCAGTTTATTCCAACCTTCAACCTGCCTGTTACAGATCTACTGCTCAGCAGTTTATTCCAACCTTCAACCTGCCTGTTACAGATCTACTGCTCAGCACAGTTTATTCCAACCTACAACCTGCCTTTTACAGATCTACTGCTCAGCACAGTTTATTCCAACCTACAACCTGCCTGTTACAGATCTACTGCTCAGCAGTTTATTCCAACCTTCAACCTGCCTGTTACAGATCTACTGCTCAGCACAGTTTATTCTAACCTACAACCTGCCTTTTACAGATCTACTGCTCAGCACAGTTTATTCCAACCTTCAACCTGCCTTTTACAGATTTACTGCTCAGCACAGTTCATTCCAACCTTCAACCTGCCTGTTACAGATCTACTGCTCAGCACAGTTTATTATAACCTACAACCTACCTTTTACAGATCTACTGCTCAGCACAGTTTATTCCAACCTACAACCTGCCTTTTACAGATCTACTGCTCAGCACAGTTTATTCCAACCTTGAACCTGCCTGTTACAGATCTACTGCTCAGCACAGTTTATTCTAACCTACAACCTGCCTTCTACTGCTCAGCACAGTTTATTCCAACCTTCAACCTGCCTGTTACAGATCTACTGCTCAGCACAGTTTATTCCAACCTTCAACCTGTCTGTTACAGATCTACTGCTCAGCAGTTTATTCCAACCTTCAACCTGCCTGTTACAGATCTACTGCTCAGCAGTTTATTCCAACCTTCAACCTGCCTGTTACAGATCTACTGCTCAGCACAGTTTATTCCAACCTTGAACCTGCCTGTTACAGATCTACTGCTCAGCAGTTTATTCCAACCTTCAACCTGCCTGTTACAGATCTACTGCTCAGCACAGTTTATTCCAACCTTCAACCTGCCTGTTACAGATCTACTGCTCAGCACAGTTTATTCCAACCTTCAACCTGCCTGTTACAGATCTACTGCTCAGCACAGTTCATTCCAACCTACAACTTGCCTTTTACAGATCTACTGCTCAGCACAGTTCATTCCAACCTTCAAACTGCCTTTTACAGATCTACTGCTCAGCACAGTTTATTCCAACCTTCAACCTGCCTGTTACAGATCTACTGCTCAGCACAGTTTATTCTAACCTACAACCTGCCTTTTACAGATCTACTGCTCAGCACAGTTTATTCCAACCTACAACCTGCCTGTTACAGATCTACTGCTCAGCAGTTTATTCCAACCTTCAACCTGTCTGTTAGAGATCTACTGCTCAGCAGTTTATTCCAACCTTCAACCTGCCTGTTACAGATCTACTGCTCAGCACAGTTTATTCCAACCTTCAACCTGCCTGTTACAGGTCTACTGCTCAGCACAGTTTATTCCAACCTTGAACCTGCCTGTTACAGATCTACTGCTCAGCACAGTTTATTCTAACCTACAACCTGCCTGTTACAGGTCTACTGCTCAGCACAGTTTATTCCAACCTTCAACCTGCCTTTTACAGATCTACTGCTCAGCACAGTTTATTCCAACCTTGAACCTGCCTGTTACAGATCTACTGCTCAGCACAGTTTATTCTAACCTACAACCTGCCTGTTACAGGTCTACTGCTCAGCACAGTTTATTCCAACTCTTACCCTGCCTGTTACAGATCTACTCCCCAACACAGTTACATTCCAACCTGTACCCTGTCTCATGACAATCTATTGCCTATCCATCCATTTTCTAAGCCGCTTCTCCGTCAGGGTCGCGGGGGGGTGCTGGAGCCTATCCCAGCAGTCTTCGGGGGGTATAGGCAGGATACACCCTGGACAGGTTGCCAGTCCATCGCAGGGCAGACAGACAGACACAGACAGTCACTCACACACTCACACCTAGGGGCAATTTAGCATGTCCAGTTGGCCTGACTGCATGTCTTTGGACTGTGGGAGGAAACCGGAGGAAACCCACGCAGACACGGGGAGAACATGCAAACTCCACACAGAGAGGACCCTGGTCACCCAGCAGGGGAATCGAACCCAGGCCCTCCTTCCTGAGAGGTGACAGCGCTACCCACCGTGCCGCTATCTATCTATCTATCTATCTATCTATCTATCTATCTATCTATCTATCTATCTATCTATCTATCTATCTATCTATCTATCTATCTAACCTTGTCTGTTTCAGATCTACTGCCCAGTACAGTTTAATTCCAACCCTGCATTCCTGGAGATCTTATGTTTGGCACAGTTTAAGTCCAGCTCTTCCTCTGCCTGTTCTGCCCAGCACAGTTTCATTCAGACCATCATCTTGCCTGCTATAGGTCTACTGCCCTGAGCTATATATTATTTTAAAATAGTAATGACATCATTGGTGGTGTAGTAAACTGACATGCTATGAGGCGTAGCCTGGTTAGAGATGCAGACGCAGAGTACACACATCCCACAATTGAGAAAAGAATGAGAGACAGAAAAAGAGAGAGAAAGATACACAATTACAGGACTAGCACGCCACTTCAATACAACATCAAAAATAGGAAAAATTTAGAATTAGACTCGATCAGATGGCAGACAATGTTGCTTGAATTCAGACTGTCCAGTCCAAAACCAGACACCTGGCAGGCCTAATCATGACTCTTGTATTGTTATATGTACCATGAGTTTATTGACAATGCCCAACCCTAGCAACAACCAAGCTGCCCGGATGGTTGGGTCTTAATAACTTCTCTGCTTCCCAGCTCTGATGGCTTTAGTCCCAACTCCACTCTTACACACCTGGTCCAGCTAATCAAGCCTTTTAGCAACATCTCAATACTGGAGCCAGGTACATCCGATTAGAGGAGAAGTGAAATCAGGGTGAAGTATAAGACCACAGTCAAGTTCATCAAAGTTTAAAACTCTACATTGCATATTAAGGAGAACTTAAAAGTCTTATATAAGGCAATAAGTCAACTTTTCATAATGTTACCGTACTTGAATAATAACGTAAAATTAAACTGAATTTTGGACTATTTTGGGACAAAAACTAAGAGAAAAGGAGAAGAACAGTGGAATTATGACACAGATAAGACAAAGCACAGGATGGAGCTTAGCCTAGTTGCTGCTCCAGCGCTGCCCCAGAGCCTGCACTGTGTATCTCTAAACAATGCTGCTGATTGTGCTGCCTCTGCTTAATACTGTCAAAGCCAGGAACACCCCAGCAGGGAGCAGAGTAAAAGTCACAATCCGCAAGCTTACTCGACCGGCAACACGCCAAGGCCGCACGCGCAAAACAACCACATGAGCCAGTTCTGAGGCATTTATTACTACAAAGGATATGTGTAGTTAATAGGAACTGAACATTGGCATGGTTTTGTTTGAAGAGCTTTTGCAGAACAGAAAGATCCTAAGTCTTGTTATTCTCTATTTATGAGAATCACCTGGTTTCCAGCAGCAGAGTGGGCCACTGTTCATCATATTTCTTCAGGTTTGGGTTGGCTATTATGATTTCTCCATATTCAGAGTGAAAAAAAAGAAGAAGAAACCATTCACCACTGCGGTCTTTCTTTTTAAAATCAACAGTATATGTGCTCTCTTTATTGCAATACTGGCCTCAAGCCTACCTCATGCAAATCCAGCAATTTGATGGCCAATAACAAGCCCTTCAATGAGGAGTCACTCTTTTTCAGCAATTATACAGTACCGCAAAGACAAATTTCACAAGACCTATGAATCAGCAAAGGTTGCCTAAGCATCTTACCAAACTGTACCTTCCAAAAACAATTCAACAGCAACAGGCCCGGTCCAGTCATTTACTCTCATGCTAGGCCAAATTCAACTCATTCTCCATAATGACCACATCATTTAACCTATAACCCTTAGTGTTGCCAGGATACGTAAAGAGCCCTTGAACCAATGCCGGACTTGGCAGCTCCGACTGTGCTTCCATTCACCCCTTTTCTATGTGTTCCCTGAAGCCGAAAACACTCCAACGCTCCTTTTCTCTGCTTAAGTAAACTGACTGTAGCCGTTCTCATGCAGACCCGTATATATTTGAGCTGGACTTGTACCCCTGCACTCGCCAAATAATGAGCTACAATACAGCCGCTGCACACAGGCCATGAACGACAAGTCAGAAACAGACAAATTTTCCGGCCCTGACATGCAGTCCACTGGAGAGTGGAAACTGTAGCACTCCTCTGGCTATGATATTTAGTCTAACCCTTAGCAACTGAGTTATTACTTTAATTTTGTTATGTGAATGAAATGGAACTAAGTAAATACATTTTCAATTACATAGTAAGTTACACTGACATCTGTTGCATCAAATTTATTTCTGTTTGTTTCAATATGAAACAAAAAATATCAAAATGTACAAAATCATTTCCTTCCCTTTAAACAAGGCTGCCTGCACAACAGTATCCTTTCATCCAATTTAAAGCGCAATGGAACATCTGCTCTTTTACTGACAAGCACAAATATCAAATGGATGGAAAGTTTAGAATCTTCACTTTCAAGATAATTTCTTCGCTCGTTTTAAAGAGCAACAACTGAGAAATAATGTATATTAAATTGCACTGTGCTTTTGGTATCACCAGTAATAACTACAAATTCAAAGAGCTAAACTCTAGCAAAGTCAGCTTTGATCTTGCTGTACTATAGAAATGAAAATAGAGACTAAACTGTACTCAACACTGAAGCTGGCAACGATCCAGTAATGGGCATCACTTAAAAATGAGTCATTTTAAAGATTATTTGTTTTTAAATCATTTTTTTCAGTATCTGTAGATATTCAGGCATTTCATTAACAGGAAAAAAACTGTGGTATCATGCCATCTCTACTTGATACCCATGCTTTCCAAAATCTTTTTAGGCAGAAAGGGAGAGGATTTACTGAGGAGTTCTGCTGGTACATGAACAAAAGAACTCAATTTTAGAGCACTGGTCTGGCTTGTGGGTAACATGGGTACATGGATCTGGGCTTTGTCAGTGGTGAGGGTTAAATTGAGGCTAACAGGTACTGGAGGTGGGTATTAAAATAAAAAGCAGAACTGTTGGAGAACAGGCCTCAATCTTCTATAGAAAAACATCTACAAATGAAACTGAAAGGTGTGCAGTGCAGGTAGTGTGAAACAATTATCTTCATCCTTGTCCTCTACAAACACTATACCCTAATGTTTACTAAAGTACAGCAGTTGAGCTGCAATAGCTTAATGACTGATCCAATGCAGTATGTTTGGTAACGAGTTGTCCTCTTGTTTATGAGCAAATGTCAAAGGCTGATTTGCAAGGACAAGTTTTCATATATTTTTTCCTGTCATATGGTGTAGCATTTCTGAATTTAAATAGCCTCCAGCCTCCTACAATATCTCAAGACCAGATGCTGCAACTGAAAGAGGGACAGGCCTAAAAATAGGTGACCCCTATCGCTGATGTGGTCATCAAAAACGCCTCCAGGCTTTTAGCAGAATGCCACTACTTTACACCAATTAATTACTCTGATGGTAGAACCAAATATAGGAAAGCAATGTAGTGAGTGACCAAAATAGACACAGATAAGCTACACTATAAAACAAACTATAGAAGGTGCTTCCAGAGCAAAGTAATGACCCACTTGTCGATGACCCTATGTGTAATATAATGGCTTAGATCACAGATATCATAGTCTGGAAAATGTATTTGCTACTTAAATCAATATATATGGTAATTAGTGATGCTAATTGCATTTCATGATCTTAGAAAATCCCTAAACATCGCCCACCAACATTGCATTACCATGCTGCCATTTATGCTGAGAATAGTTCACCACTAAAATAATATCTGGTCAGTGGTGAATCTTTCCATTGATGGATATGATAAAGGGAGGAGGTAAATGGTGCAGCAATAGATGGGCTACAGTCATTCATAGGAAGTGCACCTATATGGTAGGTGTACTTTATAAATGGCCAATGAATTTAGAAACAAGGTAGGTGTACTACTAAAGACACTTCAGTGTTAGCAAAGAAAATTCCTTGTATGTTGGTACTTGCCAAAGAAAAAGATACAGAAAAGAACTATGCATATTTCCACTATTTTCCTCAAGCAGTACCATCCAGACCTACCTGCTGCCATGTATATCCGGGGTGAGTGTGAGACTGAGTGGGAGATAAAGGGTTTGGCATAGTGTTTGTGCAGCCGGTAGTCCTTCTCGCTGCGAGAGCGGGTGCGTTCCGAGGCCCGGTCCGAGAAGTCCGAGCTGGGCCAGGCCCGGCGCAAAGTGGTACTGCGCGTTTTCTTCATGGCTGAGCCAGGATAGAGCAGTCAGCCGCTGCCCCACTGCCTGCCTCCCGAACGCCACACAATCACACTCCCCGCATGGCCAGCCCCAACACGAGCACCGTTTTATCTCTCTCTGCTTTTCTTTTCTTCTGGCTCTCTGATGGTCCCGCATGCAGGGATATTCACACAGTCAGATGAATAGCAGATGCTAGGCTGCCTCAGTATCCATCAAGAACAATACACTTGTCTGGATCAGTTGCTTGGAGATGTGTCCAGATAAGCAATAAGTGCAAGATCTGTAATCCAGGCTTAAGAGTACACAGCTTCATGTGCACAGAGAGGCACGCACATCTACATTTCCACACATTCAGGCCTCTTCAGCATGTGGATAGGAGGAGAAGAGATATGTAGGAGGATCGGGCAGGACAGATGAAGGGACCATGGAGGGAGTGGAGGGAGGGAAGGGGTGGTCCCCTAGTTTGGGGGGTGTTGGACGTGCAGAAGGGGGGCTGCGAAGGGGTCTTGCAGCGTGAGAGAACCCAGCTTTCAAACAAAAGCTCAATTCAGCGGAGCTACGCTCCACTAGCGCAGAGCAGCCAACACAAAAGACCCCCCAAAAAACAAATTAGACTTTAAAAAAAAAAAGCTGAGGTGCCACTAAGGAGGTCCACGCCACTTGTTTTGTCTTCAGTCTCAAAGTTCCTTCAACCATGAACAAACGACATCAAGATCGAAGCTGAAAGATCCATGCTTGGATTCCCTGTCCAGGCAGGAATGCCACAGTCATTGGGGGAAAATCCAAAAGCTACATTCACCTACCACTCCAAGTTGTTCTGGATAGGAGGGTCCGATAAATACGTGAAGATTCAGCACATCTATCCAGCACGACTCAAACCCCCATCAAAGATGGTATAACAAACTCTTCACCTTGACTCCACACTCTTCAGACACATTTCGTTCTTGCAGGCAAGATCTGAAACATCCCCAAAGTGGTCCAAAGCATTGGTGACAGGAAGATAAACACTGGTCCACGTGTGCAAATGTGTTTCTGAGTGCGCTCAGCTGGACAGGACTTAAGTCACAGCCACACGAAAGCTCTATCTTACTATTGCCCACATACAAACTTAGTCATCAGTTGTCTTCTCTTTCTTCACGCTGAGTCGTCTAGTTGAACTTCCCATTCACGGTGCGCTCTCTTTTCTACTACAAAAACACATGCATGCGTACTACCCCCACCACTATTCGCTCCCACTCACTCTTTTTAACATACGATCGTGTGGAAGCCAGAGATGCTTGCAGAAAAGCTGTGTGGTGTCAGACTCGCCAATCCAGTCAGGTAAAGCTTCTGCACCTCCAGGGTCCTGCTCCTGGCTGGCTCACTGCCCAGCCTATAGCAGCTCAGCACATTATTTACACACATACGGCCTGCCAGTGTGCAGCTGCTGGCCGTTCTCTGTTCGCACAGAGAGCAAACAGCAAGAAAAAAAAGAAAATCCCTTATCGGATCTCTCAAAAGATGGAATGGACACTTCCAAATTCCCTTTTTCCCCTTCTCTTTTGTTCTTTTCTGTAGCCTCCCTTCTTCCTTCCACTTCCTCTGCAAGGGGTCATCGACAAGTTCACGATTCCCACCAGTTTTTCCACAGTCTGAGAGGAAGCTGCTCCACAGAAAGTTCCTCTGGAATGCAATTAAAGAGATCTGTCCAGAGAATGAGGATGCAGGGCATGGGCAGCAGGCGAAATGCTGCTGTATGGAGCTTGATCGTGCTCTCTTTCTGCCCTCCCTCCGTGTCTCTCCTGACTGGAGTGCAGCTGCTCGAGTCCTCACAGCCAATCACTCTCTGACAGCAGCCTATCGGCTTAGAGCAAGCATGAGAGGGAGAGAGGGAGAGAGGGGGAAGGGGAGCCACTACTCTAGCCACACACTCAAACACATGCTGAATTATTTACTCAGAACTACATTGGGAATACACTAAGACAGCAGAGTACAGTGGCAGAAAGAAAACATCTATACAACATACAAGCATCTATTTACTTTTTCCTAACCTTTACTTTTCTAGGTACATCTCTTGAGATTCATTGAAAAATCCCAATCAAAAAACAACTAATCTTAAAGTAATTCCATCTTAAGAGCTAAAACCTGGCGGTGTGAAGCATGTGTGGTCATTTGGAAGTATCTCTTATGCTAAATGTGCCTTTTATAGGTGCATTTTTCATAAAGGCCATGTGTGAGGTTTCTCAAATGAATCGTGATATAAATTTGTGGTTTTTAAGTAACCCTACTGGACCCTAAACCTCTCCCTCGCTTTCTTCCTGCAGCTGGTCATTAATCATGGGGAGAACTCCCTCGCTCCAGCTTTTTGAGTGAGCAGCATGAAACTAATGTTTTTCCAATAAGCCAAGGGTCAAAGGCCATCGGCCTATAATAAAGCACACCTCCTCCATCTTCTTCTATCAGGTTCAAACGTGGTCCCACTTCAGCACAAATCCTTCAAACTCTTGAGAACTTCTTCACAGGAGAACAATGCACTGCAGGCACCCACGGGGGAGATGGAATAGGCCCCAAGATGTCCACCCAAATGCAAAGTGAAACTTTAAAAGGCAACTTCCTCTGCAATTAACACCGGAGTTGTCTTTATGGAAAGGCCGCACCTTGAAGACCGCAAGTGAGGATGTCAAGAGTGGAAAACAAAACTAGCTGTTCCTTATTTTCACGTTGCCCAAGAACGGGTTCTGCGTCACGTGTTGAGGGAAGCGGAAGATCGGGTTGTGATGTTTAGCAGACTCTGGGTGTTGCATTACACTGCCTTGTAATGGAACAGTGTGCAGTCACGGAGGAGAAAAACCTGCTGTAGGCCAACATCACTCACCTTAAGCTTCCTTGGCATTACAGTACTATAGAGAAGTCTGTGCTTTGCAGAGCTCTTGGGAGACATGGCTTATCACATTCCATTAGGCTGGACTGTTCACAGAAAACAATGAGGATGAGATGTTTAAAGGAATAAGTGGGCGAAAAATGTCATTGACACCATTGCCCCTTTCCTCAAATGTAGTCAATCATCCAAAAAATGATTTTTTTGAAATTTGCTGTTTTAATGTTTTGCTGCTATAAGTCTAATGTAGCTAACATCTAAAATTTCTACTCTACTGCACACTTCTAACACACTTGTCGCAAACAATATAGCAGCTCATTATAACAAAATGCTGTCTTTAAAAAATTAGATATGCAACATATTTTTGTCCATGTCAATATACATACATCACTGCTCTAGAGGAGATCTGCAGGAGGAATGGGCCAAAATACCAGCTACAGTGTACTTAGACTTACAGGAAACGTTTGACCTCTATCATTGCCAACAAAGGTTATGTTACAGAGTATATGTGCTCACTGTATATCAACATCTAGCAAAATTTGAATAAAAAATGGAATGAAATATAATAAAACACAGCTCAAAAATCACTTAGCAGACCTATCTGAGGACTGTCTGGATGTGGTCCTAATGCTCTGTTGAGCATGCATGATTGAAGGTAAGGTTCTTATTCATTTTACTGCTGGATTCACATCCAGGGAATGCTGGAATGGTCAAGTGAACAAAAAAAAAACATGAATGGATGAACGGACACCCAATAGGAAGCCTGACTGACAGCTCAGTTATGCTTGCTAGTTTAGCTTTCAATCAGTCATTAGCTTTGGGTCCATAAGTTTTCTGACTCAAACACAGTGAGACTGTAGGGCAGAACAACACAAATCAACCTTGTTATTGATGAGAAAACTGCTTATGTATGCATGACCCAAGATAAGGACTGACCAGTTCACAACGAAAGAGGAATATGTTGGTAAAACATATCAGCCACTTATTATTCACAGGACATAGTTTGTACAGGTAGGTGTATTGTGCCCACATCCAACTTAGATTTAGGGGCCTTTACAACTCAACACTGTTTGAGGAAAGTGTATGAAGATATAGGCATACAGTCTGTGCAATGCTAATTGGTGGGTTAGAAGTTTCTATAACTTGTTAGCTATATTAACCTCATAGCTCCAGCTCAAAAAAGTGAAGAAGTAACCTTCTACAACATGTCTTGGCTGACTGACTACACATGGGGTAAGCGCAAATTTCTGCAAATCTCATTTTTAACCAAAACATTCCCTTAATGTAATAACGAACAGGGACGGCTACTGAGCCGTTGAATTCCATTTCAATTCCTGACTGTCCCCTGGATATCTTGGTATGGTTACAGCTCTTGGTACGTCTATCATACTGTTATTCCTCTCCGTCCAATAAATGCTTTCCGCAGCTTGGAGACCGCCGTCTGCTAGACGGATTTACTGGAACATCCCTGCATATCTCTACGGTCATTTCATGCCTTGCAACCTCTGAACGGTTCATGTTCCTCACGCTCCAGAGCCGTGCTTCTCTTTCTCTGGGCCTGGCCAGCTTGCGGCTCCCAGAGGCGCTACTCCTTGAGATTCTTTCCTGACCCTCTTGCGGAGCCTCCTCTCTGGGCCCGGGGTTAGTGTTTCCTGCCCCTGTTATGGCTCATGTTTCTACCCGTGTTATGTCAGTGCCGCCAGTGATGACAGGAATGCAGACGAGGGGCCGGGGAGCTCATGCTTCTCTTCCCAGGGAAAACTGACAGTGTGAACCCCGACCGGGTGCTAGCCAAGCCGAGCAGAGACGGGGGGACCTCTCACCCAGGAACTTTATTGTTTTAAACAGGGATAGGACTTGAGTAAGGGATAGTTTTAGTGCCAGGGTGGTTTCGGGGTTAAGGCTTGGATTAGACTCAAGTTACCCATTCATCTTGGAACGTTTCGAGTCTCTATGTCCTCAATTTCTAATTACTTGTAACACCAGCATGCAGGGCACCATTGAATGGGGATCAGCCCCCAATGGGGATCATGAAAAGACTCTCCTTAATAGTGACCTCAACCCCTTCCTCTATGCCTCGAATGCCCATTCTACCCCAGACACGGTAACCCTTGCATTGCCACCCTGAGGGTTTGCTTGCTCTGCTAGACTGAACTACACTTTTGCAGGCTGTTTTTTCTCTCTCTCAGTCAGGGAAACTCATAACACGTACCCTGCATAGACGCCAGACCTCCTCCAGGCTGTAAGAAAACGTGTTCTGAATTATCAACCCTCCCTCTCCTGCTTTCCTTCTCTCTCTCTCTCTCTCTCTCTCTCTCTCTCTCTCTCTCTCTCTCTCTCCTTTCGCTATCACCACAAGCCCTCAGTCCAACCCCCTTCTCACCACAGCATGCTGTACTTAAGACCATACTACCCTTAAACTCCAACTACAACTCTATACTGCTATATAGCTGTATGTGCCAGAAACTGCTTCAAGCTATATAACAAACTGCCAGGCCTCCTAAAAAATGTCCCCAAAACCTGAAAAAAAAAAACACAATCACACCTCATGTCACTAATTGAGCAGTTACATGACCTCATATTCTCAGTGTTAGTGTAGGAATTAGCTTGTCAAGCCTGACAGAGAACAGAATTTCTTCTCCACTCTGTACTAATGCCAGTCTAAAGTGGAACATTGCAGAAATTAGTGTCTGGCATGCAGAGCTGTGAAGAACTGGTGGGAACGCCTTTGTCACTCTACTGTTGGCTGTGTTAGTTGGGTGTTAGCATGCAATAAAATCATCATTATTAAATGAAAACCCAGAGTGTACATGAAGACTTCATGACTATACAATGTGAATAACACTGGTGAGTTGTATAAGTTGATTTTACAGTTTGGCGAGAGAAATCTTGTTACCTGATGACCTCTCACACTGCATGACCTAATCAACCAACGTGATGTATTTCATGAAGCGTGTTTGCTGGGAAACAAAACATCGATGACAGCAAAGACCCAGATAACTGACACAAGACTATTGCAGTTGATGGTTCAGAGCCAGTTGGCCGAAAACAGCACAGCTTTCCACACTAAATGCCGTCGGATTCAGAGCCACTTTTCAGTTGCTATCGGGTTGTGACACCCACCACTCACAGCATAAGTCAATTTCAGACAGATCAGAAATTCACTGAAACAACCACTGAAAGCATTTTTGGGACATTTATTCCAATATTTTCCAACTTCTGTGTTATTCGATAAACTTGTGGGTAAACCCAGGAGGCGCTTTCTTAGCAAAAAAGGTTCCAGATATTACCAAAAAGGGTTATTTGACTTAACAATAGAACCCTTTTTGGTACTGTGTAGAACTATTATTAAAGTTTATTTAAAGATCCATATACAACAGGCTCTCCATCATGGAGAATTCAATGGATTTCCTAAAATTTCTATATAAATTGTTCTGATAGTCATTCAGGGTGGCTTCATGTGAAATTCCCAGTTCTAGAGAAACTGGCTGATGCCTGAGACATCAATAGTTTAAAGATAGTGTTGCATAAAACATATTTTCTATTCCATTTATAGTGAATTGAGAAATGCAGGGCATCATAAAGCATTACGAAAACAGTAGTACGTTCACTGGACATTTTGGATATTAAACAAAATGGCTATTTTTGTGCTGTAGACATCACTGGTTCATTTCACCACCACTTTAAACAAAATCCAAGTCAGTTTGTTTTTCTACAATAATCCATTTCACATCAAACCACTCTGAATGCCTTTATTCACATCTCGACCAATAAATTATGCAGCAGTTTTGAAAAATCAGTGAAATTCCCCATTAACCATGCAAAGAACCCTTTGAGCATTAAGATGGATCTTTGAGTTGTCAGTTCTATTTATAACCAGTACCTTTACTAAATAATATCTGGAGAACCCCCTTTTAAAGGTGTAGATGTAGCTCTTGTGTTGTGAGATGTTCCTGGATCAGCAGAAAAAGATTTGTGAGACAGATTCACCAAGGATCAAAAGCAAACTGTATAAGTTACATATGTGCTCTGCACAAGCAATGATGTCATTCTGTTCTGTTAAACTGCGGTTAATAGACCAAAGAAGTTGAAAAGTTCACTACGCGTCTGATGATGTTAGTATCGTAATGTGGTCGCAATTTTTGGCTACGAGTCAGAGGTTAAGGGTTTAATCAACTGCTGCTGGTGGCTGTGGTGGCCTTGGGCAAAGATATTACAACCACACTGCCCTGACAAAAACTGTTAACAAGTTAACTGTACACTGTGTATGTGGACACCTCTCTAATTACGGATTTCAGGCGTTTCAGTCACACACATTGCTAACAGGTATATAAAGTCATGTACATATCCACTGGCAGTAGAATGGGCCGTACTGGGTTGTGGTATATTGACTTTAAATGAGGGCACTGTCAACTTTGCCACTTTTGCCACAAGTCAATCTGTGAAATTTCTGCACAACAATGGCTCAGCCATGAAGGAGCATCAACAGCTCAGACTGGAAACCCATCTTTGTGTGGGAGCGCTCAGAACTGGAGTGTGTAACGTGTAAAATTACCGATCCTATGTATATCCTGTATCCTGTCCTATACTGTCTATGCTGCATCGCTCCATACAGAGGCAAAAATAAGGTTTAGTATACAGTGGTTTAGGCTGCTTTTCAGGGTTTGAAGCTGGCCCCTTAGTTTCAGTAAAGGGTAATATTATTGCCACATTAACAGGATACAAAGACATTTCAGACAATTATATGCTTCCAACTTTCTGGCAACAGTATGAGGAAGGGGCCTTTCCTGTTTCAGCAAGACTTTAGCCCTGCGCACACAGTGAGGTCCATAAAGACATGGTTTGATGAGTTTGGTGTGGAAGAACTCCAATGGCCTGCACAGAGCTCTGACCTCAACACCACTGAACATTTTTCTGATGAATTTGAACGTTGATTGCAAGCCAGGCCTTCTTGTCCATGGCTGAATGGAGACAAAGTCCCCTAGACCCACTTCAAAATTTTGGAAAGCCTTCCCAGAAGAGTGCAGCCAAAAAGGGGAAGGCAACTCCATATTAATGTCCATGTTTTCAAAATGGGATGTCAAACAAGGTCATATAGGTGTGATGGTCAGGTGCTGACACTTCGGCCATTTAGCGTATCTTAACCCAAATTCATTAAACAAATAAGCGTGTTGAAATCTGACTGACTGATTTCACTACCCAATACTGTGAAATCCTCAAATCAGATCATGTATCAGCTCTATAAGTAGCTGCAAACGTAACACATTGAGCTAAACACAGGGATTCGAGAGGGATAGTTCATGTATGCAACCTCAGTGGCTAATACCATGTTACTGCCAATGAGGCCAGGCCTCTAGTCGCCTCCTGCTGTTGCCCAGTTTCTGCAAACAGGACACAATTATGGCTCTTTAGTGAACAAATACACAGCGTAGCCAAAAACTCTGCCAGACCACAACTGCATGGCCTTCATCCAAAGCCCAAAACTATACACGCATGACTCCGTCTGGTACCTGAGTGAACCCTTGGTTTTAACCATTACAGCTCATTCCATAAGTCCGCAGGGACTGTAGATTAATGGTGTGTCTGATGGATCCGAACATTCATGGGTTAACATAACAAATGTAACGCGTATGATGCATGTGGTATAATATAGTCATTATGTAATGAGTGATTAGGAAAGAAAATAATTGCAAGTTGTTGTACTTGGCATGTAAAGCAGAGTTAGTTATCCTACATGCATTACTGAGGCAGAACTATACATTATAAAGAGATTTATGATGAGGGAAGACGCTAGTAAGTCCAGCGAATTTTAGCTCAGGTCTTGGAATGATCCT
The DNA here is from genome assembly GCF_015220715.1 of Pygocentrus nattereri. NCBI lineage: Eukaryota > Metazoa > Chordata > Actinopteri > Characiformes > Serrasalmidae > Pygocentrus > Pygocentrus nattereri. Next base: position 14,841,001 of record NC_051221.1, on the reverse strand, counting down.
TTTTTTTTGCCTCTCTCCTTAAGACACTCTTAAGAACATATTCAAGCCCTCATACACACACACGCAAACCACACACCACCACTACACTTCTACACTTCAGATCTTAAATCTAACTCTCATGTGATACATTGGCCATATTAAGTCAAGGTGTGGGCCCACCCCTCAAACATGTATGATACCACTGGTTTCATTCTCCAGGTGCAAAAAAAGTCCAAGTCCAGTGGCAACGGACTGAACAGTCTGCCTCTGGCTGAGCGCCGTTTTCTAGCAATCCCTGAACGCGGTCTTTTGGGGGAGATAACAACTGCCATTGCCTTTCTCCCTCCCCATACCACACACACACCATCCATAATTATGCTGTGCATCATTCAACTAAATGGCCCAATATGAGGCTCATGTGCTCAAGTGCGCACAGAGCAAAGTAGCTGCTTTACAAGACTAGCTCTAATAGTGTCGTCCTGGGTTGCTTCAGCAAATGCCATGGCACTTCGCTAAAAGTTTCAAGATTTCAAAAAAGTTCACATCAAGTTTACTTCAATGGATTTGTTGGAGAAAATAATAAACCACTGAAAAGACAAACATGAGAAATTTGTAAACTGATGATGTGATGATAGAACCCACAAGTGCATCCCTCTCATTCAAATATAGCTTTCAAATGGCTTTCAAAGGCCCATAACCTACACAAGATCCATTCATGACCTGTATGTGGTTTTATGTACCAAAAATGTTCATAATTCATTTTATATGAGCATTTTCCAACCACTCTTTATCCCTCAGAATTAAACAGGCTGTTTTCATGACTGTGTTTGACTGATACATGTAAATGAGCTCTGCTCTGACTGGCTGATCTGTATTGGGCCTCATTCAAAAGCACTCAGAGCTGAAACGCTGCGTATAACACCAGTCTAAACCGTACCATGCTTACACCACTCATATCAGCGTGAATGGGTGGAGCTAAACTGCTGTAGGGTGAGAATAAAGGGTAAATGTGTTGGTTCTTATGACATCACAGAAACTCATTGTGGGTTGTTTCTGCAGAATATCCTCTAGATATAGACTGTATGGACTGGGAAGGGAATGGTAGGCTTTGAAACTTTAAAAACGCTTATCTGTTTTCAGAAAGCTAGGAAAAGTTGGTTTTCCAAAGTAGGGATACACTGATACTGGACTGATACATGCACTGATATTTTTCATATACATATATACCAACGCATACACATTCATATAATGTGGGTCTACATGGATTAGTGTGTAATCGTTATGTCTGTAAGATCTGTAGAAAAATAAATAAAATGCAGATTCACTGCAGTAGTCCAGCATCAACACAATGTCCTGCTCTTCCAGAGTGCAATAACTACATCATCAAATATCCGTTTGAAACACCGGTCAAATCTAATCATCTGTCCACGGTGCACAGTGACGACAGGAGACCTACAGATGACCGAATGACGAAACTGTTACTGAGCTTAGGGATGAGCATATTCACAATTTCAAACAGTCACAAAGCATTTTAAAATATCAAATAGTAAATTACTTTGCCCAAATTTTTAGCAGAATTTCACCTCTACTGTGAGGACAGCGCATACCACTTCACACAGAACCCCTTAATTGGTGGAAAGTGAATGAGGACAAATACCCACAGCTAGGGAGTGCCCACTTGTATGTGCCAGCATCGTCCGTGTCTTCAGAGAGAGCGTTTTCCACAGCAGGGCTCGTCCTGAACCGACTTCACGGAAAGAATCTTTCTATAGGATCAAATCTGAGATAAAACAATCACACTAATCATGACTGTTTTAATCGTTTGACAGCCCTATTAAAATACATACGTTTACAATGTGTAGGTTGAAATGTAGCCGTCCTACGAATGAAGTTACTGCTGTCAGACACTTAAACATTTCCATCTATATGACCTTAATGACTTTAACGAGCATCTGCACCATTGTTTGTCTTATTTTGACTGCAGACACAAGGCGCATAAAATATTTCCCCGGGAATAATGTATTCGTCTCAAAACACTCAAAGAAAGTGATGTTCTGATCACGCTTCTGATCACATTAGGAGATCAGTGGATGGCGTGTCGCTGAACTCTCCTCGAACTCTGGCTCCGCAGCACAGCTGAATTTATGCAACTAGGTCGTGTGTGCGGGGAGATGGGCTTCACTCCTAGCCGCCTGCTGCTCACGCTCTCCGACGCTTCATTAGGAAGCTCCAAGCTGGCTTTTCAAACGGAATCCATCATGCCAGGGAGATTGAAATCCAAGCAATTAAAGGGACACCCCTCTGTTCCTCAAAGGCGCTGGGGAAGGAGCATAAAGAGATGTCTCTATTACTCATGCCTCGAGAACAGCGGCCAGGACTTTGTCAAGCTCAGCTCCCGCGGTCACCACTAAGGCTTCAAACAGATGCTTTCAGACCTTCTAGGACTGATTGTGAAGTGCTCCGGTCCACCAGTACATTGTAACAAAACATCAATGCTGGTTCAGTGCTACAGCGCGGTAAACAATTCCGTACTCTGACTTTCAGTGCCTTCAGTTCCTTATTTGAATTCTGTTTGTATTGTGTGTTTATTTAGTCTAGATTTACAGGACAAAAGACGTTAATTAAACATTACTGTAAATGTGCCGGTCCAGCCAACTTGGCTCATTTTCAACAATCGCTCTAGAAGTGAATCAAATTGTGCACAGTAATTTGACCCAGATGGGCAGACACGTGGCCATTGGCACATCTACTTTTATTAAGGCTTTATTAATTAACATACACAACCTTATGGTTTTCAAAACAGTCGTGTTCAAAGGTTTTGGCGCCCTTGTGCAAGTAACATTGGTTTTGTAAGTGCACTTCGAGAGGCGACTGGCCATTTGGGCTCAGGTGTAGCCACAGCAGTCAAACACAGCACAAGGGCGTATGTTTACTTTCTCAGCATACAACACACACGCACAAGCCGCTTATCCTTCTGGGGCAATTTAGCATGTTCAACTGGCCTGACTGCATGTCTTTGGACTGTGAGAGGAAACCCGAGCTCCCGGTTCCATCTCGAAACACCCAAACGGGGTGAACACGCAAACTCCACTCAGAAAGGACCCTGGTCATCTGGCCAGGAATCAAACCCAGGCCTTTCTTGCTGTGATGTGACAGTGCTACCCACTGCACCACCATGCTTCCTATTCCTATAGCATTTGTCAGCCAAAATAAAAATAATACATTTGCCAACTGGTGATTGTGTGTTTATAGCAAAACAACACGCTAATTCCGATCAGGATTCCCAAATAACAGCTGTTCTTAATATTTAGCCATATTGAGCCTTTTGATACTACATTTTGTATTAGAACTGAAAATTCTGGTACCGTGACTGTCTCATAAGCTGAGTGCTCGGCTGGTGGGAAAAATGTGTCACGTCTCCTTAAGGGGTTGATCACAGGCTAATCAGCGCAGTGCCAAAAGCATTATGTGTAATATTATAGTAGCCCGGGGGCCTAACGAGAGCACCATGCTCTTGGAGAGACAATAAAGTGGCCTGTCCAAAAAAAGGCCTCTAATGCTTAACTGCCTTGAACTATGGCCTGTCTAGTAATCCTAAAACCGTCCTCCGCAACACCATCCAATGAAACCTAAATAAGACTTCAACTGGGGTTACTGATAGCTCAAAATCTGCACCACTTTCACAGTGCATGTGGGTACTGGCCGTCTGCCTGGAGAGGAAACATCATCGCGATTTGGGCAATATAATATTTGAGTAATTTATTCCCAGCCTCTGAGGCTAGGGTCCCATCTGCGGCAGATTTAAGGGTCCCTTCTCTGCTGTAAGTCAGGCACAGACAGCCTGGAAGTGGGCACTCTCCGCTCAGCTGCGTGTAGTCTGGAAACACATTAACCGCGGCCAAAGGGAGTGACTTTGAAAGAAAACAAACTTTTGTTTCGTTTAAGCTCGGCCGGTACAAATTTGAAATAACAGATTCCTGTTTTTTTTTTTCATGAGATCCTGGCTTATACATGTGCAAATAGTTAAAATTGAGGAATTTGTTTTTTTTTTTGTTTTTTTTAAGTGGCCAGCTTTGGCCAGTAACACATAAAGAGAAATGCATGTCTTCATTAGGAAATTGACATGACAAAATATGCTAAGCGAGAGCATCTGTTTTCCCAGTAGAGGTGAGTGAGAGAGAGAGAGAGAGAGAGAGAGAGAGAGAGAGAGAGAGAGAGAGAGAGAGAGAGAGTATATTTCCATGATTGGACTTGTCTACTGCACACATGTGAAAGGGCGAAATCCCCAGCAGCAAATTGGCAGCACAAATGTCCGGAACGCACTGCAATCACTCCTTTAATCAGCTACAATAACACTGCTCAGTGGATTCAGACTCGCTGATGACTGTGATGTGTGGGTGGGTGGACTGTTGAGTGCCAATAAACGTGGAAGAGCTCTCTGTATGAAAAGTGAAGAATCTACAAGAGGATGTCTGTGGCTCAGGTTCAAAATCAATATCACTGCTGCCTCCATCATCATCATCATCATCATCATCAGTGAGTTATGTGGTCAGATCCTTTACATCTCTGCGCAAGTCTTACGGCGTCTGAATTTTTTCTGCAGCTGCCGTGCAGTCGGGTTGGACAATATGGCAAAATATATCACAATATATTTCAGTGTTTTCTTGATACACAGTGCATATCACATTTTTTCTTTTAAGGTCAGATAAGTTAGAACCAATAAAAAGAGCCACATTTAAAAAATACTATCCAAAAAATTAAGTACAAAAAAAAAAAAACTCCACATCCAACAATGAATCCAATGAAACAGGACTAAATGCAGTATTTCCCCTAGTTTATTTCTAGCTGGGTGGAAGACCCTTCACAGTTGGTGGAGCATCAGCACACAGAATTCATTTCAAAATACACTGTAGACATAAACACATCATGTTATACATTCTCTACACATTCCTTTGCAAAAAATGTCACTGGGGTTGTCTATAAAACTTCATTTATACTCATTTACATATAATTAAATGCTTTACAGTTCATAATGAGTCAAAGAATAATTTGCATATCGTCGCTGTCCAACAAAAACCATCTATCTCAATTTTTGTCGTTTTTTTACTTTTCCACTTCATTTCAACACACCAGCTGTCCTTTATGTCGTGTGAAAATTCCATGATGAATGGACCAACAGAAATGCCCTAAAATCACTTGAAATAAAACCTCTTTACATTAACTTGCATTGAAAGGTAAGAGTGTTTTTGCCTTCCCCTGTAAAGTTTTGGAGATAGATGTTTTTTTATTGGACATGGATGATATATTTCTGCAGAAACCGTGTAAAAATAGTGTTAATAGTTCCTTAAAACGTTTTTTTTTTATGTACTCCAGCCTTTTTTTTTTTTATCAATACTAAAGCCCAAACAGATATGCATTTAATTATAAGGCATTGTGAAGCAAGCTTTAAGAAGTTGATTGCTTATGGAGGAGCTACTCAATAAAATGGCAAAGTTTCACTTGTAATTCCAGGTTGGTGGATTGTGATCTTTAAGTATTGATGATATCCACAATTTGCTCAGAAAAGTTGATGCGTTGCAATGGGAACAGACCTCTGCGCGGAGGCCAGACTCCATGGAAATACATTAACATTCAAGGGCCTCTACTCTAACCAACAAAGTCGCCCATTAACATTACAATGTCTAGATTTAGAAAGACCTGAGACTTCCTGACCTGTTTATCAACAAGATGGATCAGCAGTGGTTTCCCCTCCGACCAAAAAAAGTCCCAATGAAAACAGATATTCACACTACATCGCATCATCAGTGGCTGCTGTGCAAGGGACGTGCATTCTGATCAATGTTGGTATTGGTTCATTTGTTGATATTTGATATTTAGTGTCTGTGAAAGTCAATGAAAGTCTATTTGTTTAACCACAAATGTCCTGTCTTACTTTTTTCGGTGATCGCACTGGGGTTAGGAGGGTGAAACAAAAATCTAAACCAGTGAAATATACCAGGTCACAGCACAAAACACTTAAAAACATGTTTTATTATTTAAAAATAGCCAAAGGGAAATTGCTAAGTTGGGATCTTGTCACTTGAGGTTGGATGACGTGCTGATATGTTACTTTGTCAGGGAAGATGTTTCTGGATCTAGCTAACATCAGCCAGAGTAGTGAGCCTAGTTAATGATAAAGATGTGCCAGCTGCATTAACTCTGACTTCTCAGCCACAACTTATCCTTGGCAACATGATCACGTTAATGCACTCGTGTGATAGATTAACAAAATATATGTTATACATGCTTATTCACATATATAAGCAAATACACCACACACAGAACCTAAAACAGGCATTTCACTTAATCGTGTTTTCTCATAATTAAATGTAACAAATGCCCTCATATGGATTTCAGTACTCAAATACTCAAACCTGGAACACCTAACAGAGTAACTGTGTACACCCCTGGATGGAAGCCAGATAAGAAGGCCACTCGTAATATAGCCTGAATGAATCATATTACACTAACTGCACGATCTAACGTTTCAATACATAAGCATTGCTATTTAATCATATACTTAAGTGCACTGTGCCATATCCCTGCAGCTTCAAGCGCTCTACATCCACCCAACAGAGAATGTGGTTACATTCCAAGGCCAGGATGCAAAAAGACCCCATGTTTATGACACTGCAACATAAAAGAAAAAGCGCAAGGGAGCAGCACTTCAGCCTTCCCAAACAGCGGCATGAAATCAGTCCTTCACAGTCAGTTTCAGGAGTTTAGCTACAAACTATGAATGAGTCCTAATTAGGCAATGTGGCCCAAGTGAAGACTGAGGTCTGTTACTCACTGTTTCTCAAAGTAAACTGTTTCAAAACAACAAAAACAACTACGTTCTTGACCAATAAGGTGAGGTCACATAATATGACCCATAAAAAAACACATCACAACAAATAGGTTGCTGGCTTGTGTAATAATGGTCCTACTTTTTATTAAGCCTCTCTAATAACTATGTAGTTACATGTTAACAACATATGCAACAACAATGTAACTACTAATGATTTGGTCACTGTTACAGATGCATTGCAGAAGTACACCCTATGTAATTACACATGGTGTATCAACTTCTTTTTAGTGTATCTTAATAGTTGTAACAGTCTATTCTTTCTCATGTAATTACACAAGGGTAATAACACAAATGTAACTGCACTCGTAATCACACTGGAACAGCCGTTTTTTTCTGAAGTTTTTTTTTTCAGCAGTAAAAGTATGTAATAACTTACATTAAGACATTACTTACACTGTACCTGTCAGCTTCCCTAACATTTCGCTAGCATTTATGTTGCCAGTGTTGTGACACTGTAACCAGTTTCAGCTTTAATGCATTCTGTAACGGGACAGTCCAGCAGACGTCCACTTACTGTAAAATGTATTGATTTTAAAATTAAATGTGCTGCATTGTCCCCTCAAAGCAATGTCTTTATAAACACTCCATTATTACATAGTACCTACATAGCAACTACACAGAAACGGTCCACTTATTTTAAAGTGTAACTAACACTACAGAGAAGTTTCTGTGTACAAGATACACTTGTGTAATTACATGAGGCAAAACACACATGTAATTCCATTGGCTGTACTTCTGTAATCCATCTGTAACACTGCCTAAATCATCAGTAGTTACAGTATTGTTGCATATGTTATTAATGTACAGTTATTAGAGACACTGAATATAAAGTGGGACCGTTATAAGCTTTATATTAGTCCTGACTGAGGTTCAGACTTTTTATTTTCAGGATGCAGAATACTGTGAATTCTTACGAATACACTCATAAAACAACTGCTCACAAAATGAAAGCCCACCCACAAGAGGCAATCCTGTCGCTGACTAAGACTCTTAGCTCGCCAGATTGTAAGATAAACCTAGAATGCTGGCGTGAGAAGTCACTATGGATGTTATGCTAGGCTGTGCCTCCCCAGAGAAACGCTGCTTTAATGAAAACCTCATGAACTCGTTTGTTCTCACTGTAAATGAATCCAGTGTGACAGATCCCTGGTTAAGTGTCGTCAAATGCACTGGTCTGGATTACATTGTGCCAAATGCTTCATGGCTCAAACTGCAACACCCCCCCCCCTCACAAAAAAAAACAGCATCACATCAGATGCGCATTGTTGGTAACAGTCTGGACGTAAGTCAGTCACTGACTGGACGGCAGAGATCAATAAGTAAAATAGGTCAACATATGGATTTTTCCTACTATCATGGGGGGCTTGCCTTTTCGTTGTGTGCCAAGATGGAATAGTACAATGTTGACTACGAAATGCTTTATTGTTAAGACAGTTTGGATGCTGATTTAAATCTCTGGCTTATGCTGCATGTCTAAAGCTCCAATCAAGGAACACTAGCCGTAAGCTGGTCTTTACTTCAACAACAGATGCTTTCGGACAAAGAAGGAACCAAACAATTCCAACCACTGATGTACACAATGTACGCATTTTATATGACAAGTTAGTAAACTTGGAGCTGGTCCTGTGGCGGCTGTACCAAAGGTTCTGCCAATTCCTGACTGGGACTCAAAGTTCAATTAAGCTCTTCTGCAAGTTGAGCACTCACATGTCTTCATCTGAAGGAAATCCAATAATTCTTGCCTTGTTTAGCAGCAAGTAAACCCTCGGCAGGAGACAACACTGGCTGTGTTTATATGCAAAGATTTTTGCCAATCTGACTGAACACATTCTGATTATAGGTGTAGACTGAGGTGTTTATCTGCTCAATCTATTCAACCATCTGATGGAAAATCTCCATTTACATGCTCACTACAAGTAATCCGATCCAAAATCACCACTTAGTGTAGACGCCACGAAAACCAGCCAGAGTGAGACGAGCAGCTGTAAGCAGTCCTTGTGTTTTTAAGTGCTTGAAAATGATGTCAGACTCAGGAAAACATACTTCACATGTCCTTACTAAAGAAGACTGAGAGGAAGACGTCGTGATCTGAGATACATAGGCAGTATTCTGATTGGCCTCAATCGGACTAGACTATTCCGACTGAGGTGTTTATACGAACATATTCTGTTCCGATGGAGCTATTAGTAGCTACTAGATTATTAACAGATTATCAGGCTGCATGCAAACGTGGAAAAGTAAGGTGCAAAGACCGGCTGTTGTAAACTCACTGTTTCTGTGATGTCACGAAAACCAGCACATTTGCATACAGCCACCTATTCAGCCTACAGCGTTTCACATGGAATTTTCAAGGGGTGTTTCAGCCCAGACTGGTTTTTGAATGAGGCACAGTGCAGGGCAGCCAATCAGAACAGAGTATATACATCAATTTAGACCAATCTTAAAGGCGCAGAAACAAACATCTGTTTAATTCAAAAGAAAAATAGAGGTTTAAAAAAAAAACATGGGAAATATACATTAAAATACAATAAAAATGTAGGATATGGATTCTTTAATGATTTAATAAAGGACAGTCAGCATTAGAGTAAAGATCATATAGAAAGCAGGGATATCGGAATCATATTATTATTGGCAAAAGTAAAGTAAAAAATAGGAAATGGCACTGGACAGCTGTTCAAATCTGACTAATATTTCAAAACAAAGCTTTTTATTTATTTCTTAAACCCCATTTTCTCCAGCAATTTAGTCCCCTGTAAGCTAGGTTCCATCATGTCACGGGATGCCACCAAGCTGGGAGGGAAAAGGCCGACGCCAGCTTCCTCCGAAATGAGAAGCACTACTGCATCCTTCCAAACTGCTGTTAACGCAACATCAACCCACTTGGAAGAGCACAGTGCTCATTCTGTTACATCATTAGGGATCAAACTCTGGCGATATGTTGGTGCATCCCCAATGAAATGGGTCTTCTGTGAGGCACAGCCCCATAAATATTTAAGCTCTAGTGTTTCTGCCTTTTTCCCACAGCGGTTCAGTTTTCCCTCCACTAGCTATGGCTCTGCTGAAGTTCCTGTAGGCTAGAGTGACAAGCTTTTGTTTGGCTTACTTCATTGTCATCACTCAGCTGTCCTGTTGGGTCTCTGTGCTACAGGGCTTTATTTTAATCTCAGTACATATAAGCTAATTTGCGACCACCCTGCTTCCCAGCCTCAGACAGCGAGAGAGCAGGCCTGAATGAGAGTGAGAGAGTGAGAGACCGAAAGAGAGTGCGCCTCCTTCTTGTATTCTCCTGAGCGTCATTCCATGCGACCACTGCCAGGGCTCCGCTGAGAAGGCCATTCATAAGCGCAGGTCACATGGCAATATCCAAACAAAGAAATCAGAGGCTTTTTTAATCGGACTTCTCTGAGAAAAGGGCTCTCTGCTAGAGAAAACCCCGGAAGCGCTGCTGCGGTCCTTCGGATCATTCGGAATGCCTTCCAGATGACATGCGCCCAACACTGGAGCCATAATCCCATGAAAAAAAGGAGCGTAACCGTGCTCAGGCATTTAAATGTGATGCCGCAAACAGTTTCTGGCACGTAACCAGGGTGGACATAAGGCAGAGGTGGGTCACCCAGTGAGAGAGAGAGCCACCGTTTTACCATCAGCTGAAAGTGGGTCACATTCGGCTGTTATAGATTATCTATGGCATTTATCAAACAAGAGAGATTATTCACTGGTGCTGAGAGGATTACACTAGTGAATCTTTCTGGGAAGAGAGGGCAAGCTTCCTGCAAATGTTTTTTTAGAGTGTTTAGCTATAAGTCAGCATCGCAGAAACGGAGAAAGGGTCTGGATTGCGTGGCCAAGAATAAGATGAAAAAAAAATCAATCGCATCTCTGTGTTATAAAGACAGCTTGGTAAATGAATAAATTAATAACTGAATTAAAAATAAGCAAGAAGGAACAAAGGTAAAATCTTCTTGGCCTGTTGCAATCATTATGCAATCACCTGATCACAATTATTTTAGATAATCACAAATATTGCGAGCCACTGTCATGTAGTATTGCATTGCTTAAACCAAATAAATGCACTGGGGGCGGTGAGGATACTTGCCCACAGCGGTGGGCAGCCCAATCGACAGCACCTGGGGAGAAGTTGGGTCACGTCCTGTCAGCTCAGGGAATCGAACCGGTGACTTTCCGGTCACAAGGCTGGTTCCCTAACCTACAGTCCACGACTGCCCCCAATCCTTGACTAAAACCTGGTTGTAAACCTAAGCCTGGCAAGAATCAAGCGGGATTCACTATATGAACATTGGATCATTTCAGAGTTATCTCTAGATAACTTAAAGCAAACTACCGAAATAACGTGTTACTGCAAGTTTATAGTTTTCCCCAAATAATCCCAACTGTAGTCGATCAGCCAAGATGTGTTTGGTGATTGAAGTTTGCCTCTAAGTTTTGCACTGGAGCTATTAGGCTAATATAGTTAATATATAGTAATGAATGTGTATACCCCACCAATCACCACCGGGCAAACGGTGTTGAGGTGTAAAGAAATCTCCAAAGAAATCTCCAATAAACTTGCTTATGTGATTTCTGACAGTGTATGACCTATTAAGATGGAAAAATCAATCTAAAAGACTTGAAAAATGAATTTTGTCTGTACTTTTGACCATAACGGTCATCTACATTCGGGGTAGACTCTGTGGATTTTATATACCATATGTGGAAACCCAAAACAGTGCTTGGCACACACATGGCAAAGACTTTGTAGCCAGATCAAAATATCCATTTATCATGTTTCGCATTGCTCTTTAAAAGTGCAATCCCATGATCTGCCATCATTATTCCTTACTAAATTCACATTCCAAGGTCAGATGATTTGATCTTTGTTCATGTTCAGTGGTTTAGTATTTAATATCTAAGCTCAAATTAAAAACACTGTGGTTTCATTTTACAATAAATAAAGGAGCCACCCATTATAAAGGCTGGGAAACAGTGGTAGATGAAACTTTAGATGTCATGAAATTCACACACACCAACAGCCTCCTCATGAAGTAACTGCCATCTCAGGCTTTCTGGCCGGAAACGAAGCAAAAACATTTATGCTATCATTGGGTTCAGGTTTCAAAGAGATTGTTCTTTCACACCTGTATAACACATTGACACCACAATGAAAAAGATTCTGCCTCTACATGCCCAGAGCCTCTGTGCCAATTATTCCACCACAGATCCTTCACTGTGGTCTAAAGGGAGCTGAGTGCACAGCAATTCAGGCACACTACATTTACCTGTTTAATGAAGACGTTCTACAGTTCCACTCCTTCATTACTGCAGATACTGTAGTGTCAATACACTGAATGGCTACATATCTGTAGAGATGTACACTAGCACTATCACACTAATGAATCTTGATTAATCATATTGGTCATGTAGATCATCACAATTGATTGCATTTGTCTTATTTGCTCATATTTGACCCTAACGAATTTTCTAAATCAGTGCATGAAAATGTATTTATTAGTTCCAATACTTCAACTTAAACCTGAACATACAACCATCCAAAACGCTTAAACAAAGCTGCAAATGATATGTTAAAAATAAATGTACACATTCTCTACAGAGAACAAGCTCATACATGATTTTTTTTTCTGAAATAGTTTTATTTACTGAGATTAACCACTAACATGGCCAAAGCCCAAAGTTTTATTCCCTGTAGTAACTGAATAATAATCCGTTGCATGTAATAAGCCTGGGATTTTAAGGGGTTAACATATTGGAAAAGAATAAAACACACACCACATTTTATGTTTTACATTTTCCCAATATGTTAATGTCATATGTTAATAATAAAGAGTAACTGGACTGCAAAAAATGGGACCTTTGTCACAAGTGAAATGATTTTAAATCATTTTTTCCATTCAGAGATGGTTGTGCACTTATTATGAGATGATCTAGCTGATTTGTAGACATTGTTTACTTGTTTTAGGTCGTTTTATGAAGTGAAATTATCTCACTGTACTGGCAGATCATTTCGCTGGTTTCAAGTGCATTTCTTAAAAACAAGCAACATTATCTGCCAGTGCAGTTCGATCATTTCATTTGATAAAATGACCTAAAACAAGTAAACAATGTCTAGAAATAAGCTAGGGACTCTTATATTATGCTTGCAACAATGTCAACAAGAAAAATATTAGATTTATCGACTATAAATACAATTATTTTTCTTGACAAGATACCATTTTTTGCAGTGTGTGCATTTAAATGTACAGTGTGTTCACTGAACAGGATGTGTGAACTTATTTTCATTTAGAAGATCAACATAATAAACTATATTGCCAAAATTATTCACTCACCCATCCAAATCATTGAATTCAGGTGTTCCAGTCACTTCCATGGCCACAGGTGTATAAAACCAAGCCCCTAGGCCTGCAGACTGCTTCTACAAACATTAGTGAAAGAATGGGTCTCTCTCAGGAGCTCAGTGAACTCCAGTGTGGTGCCGTGATCGGACGCCACCTGTGCAACAAGTCCAGTCGTGAAATTTCCTCACTACTAAATATTCCACAGTCAACTGTCAGTGGGATTATAACAAAGTGGAAGCAATTAGGAACGACAGTAACTCAGCCACGAAGTGGTAGGCCACATAAAACTGACAGAGCACGGTCAGCGGATGCTGAGGGGCATAGAGCGCAGAGGTCACCAACTTTCTGCAGAGTCAATCACTACAGACCTCCAAACTTCATGTGACCTTCAGATGAGCTCAAGAACAGCGTAGAGAGCTTCATGGAATGGGTTTCCATCACTAAGCGCAATGCTAAGCATCAAATGCAGTGGTGTAAAGCTCTGCCACTGGACTCTACAGCAGTGGAGAGGTGTTCTCTGGAGTGATGAATCGCGTTTCTCTGTCTGGCAAACCGATCGACGAGTCGACGGTTTGGTGGTTGCCAGGAGAACGGTACTTGTCTCACTGCATTTTGGACAATTTCACGCTCCCAACTTTGGGGGAAAAGTTTGGGGACGTCCCCTTCCTGTTCCAACATGACTGCGCACCAGTGCACAAAGCAGGTCCATAAAGACATGGATGAGCAAGTTTGGTGTAGAAGAACTTGACTGGCCAGCCCAGAGTCCTGACCTCAACCCGAGTGAACACCTTTGGGATGAATTAGAGTAGAGACTTCAAGCCAGGCCTTCTCGTCCAACATCAGTGTCTGACCTCACAAATTTGCTTCTAGAAGAATGGTCAAAAATTCCCATAAACACATTCCTAACCCTGTGAAAAGCCTTCCCAAAAGTGTTAAAGCTGCTATAACTGCCAAGGGTGGGCTGCCATCATAATAAACCCTATGCGTTAAGTATTAAAAGGTTCATATGCATGTGAAGGCAGACGAGCGAATACTTTTGGAAATATAGTGTATGTCATTTGACCAGGGGCACCCAAACTTTTGCATACAGTTGTAAAATTATGTGAACGCAGAGGGAACAAGGAAATAGGGTAAACAAAGGTTTCTAATTTTCATCACCAGCATCAAATGAAACAACAGTGGCTACCTGCTCCAACCAACGAGTGGATCTATCACATACATCATGTATACAGTTTATGGTTCCAACTCCTCCACGACTGTAGCCCCTCGCTCTTAAACTGCTGTGTTCCATCTCCAATATGTTAGATTTAATTCACTTTTCGACCAAATAACCACTGCTGACCAGGTATGATTTCAACACAGCACAGCAGTGACACTAACATGGTTCTGTGTGTAGTGCTGGTATGAGTGCTTCAAGCAGAGCAGCTGAGAATGGTCCACTACTCTAAAATATATTGAACCAAGAGTTTCTTTGTGGTCAGAAACTGACATCAACAGATGAGCAGATGAGTCTCTCCACCAACAAGGCGGTGCTACAATGGGAGGGAGTTTCTGATAAAGTGGCACAGTGAAAGGTTTTCTGTAACAGCTGATGCTGCATTTTCACTGGATTGAAACCCAACAGATCAATTTAGATTTTTCTCAGAGCCTAAACGGAGAGAGAATGTTCTATTTGTGTTCTGAATGCGCTTGAGAAAAAATGCAGCGCTGTCCAGCTCTGCCCTCTAATGGAGAAAAAGAGATCTGCAGCTAAATTCAGATTTTATGGTATTCCAAGGGTGTCCTGGTATTCACTACAGCATCATTCTTCAACAGCGTACTGGCCAGTGAGACCAACAGTTGCTCAGGGACCAATTTCACTTCACAGCTAAAACAGATCAAAGCACATATAAACTGAATCTAGCAGAGAAAATACTAGGATTAGTTACAACTGCTGCTAAATGTGGCTTCAAGTCTTTTGACGGCAGCTTTTTGTTCACTTTTCAATCTGTGTCCTTCACCATTTAAGGTGGCATTTAAGCTGAAACGAGAAAGTCAAAAAAGAAAAGCCAACTTCACCAAATTCCTCAAGTCATTTGTCTCATACATACAGTATACGCCATACATTTACGCCCTCGACTGTCAGACGGTGCTGGAATTTGAAAAATATCAGTCATTCAAGCTATCAGAACCAGCTGGTACATGACTTTCCACGTTACTAAGCAACTGACAGCGCAGATGACATGATGGTGTGAGAGGAGAAACAAGGCCCACTGACTGAGCTCTGGTGTGTTCGAAGGCCCTCTGATATTTTCAAATGTGTTTAATTTTAACCACTAAAAAGGTTCACGAGTCCTGTAGCATGAGGTGGTCAGTGATGTAAGTGAACGAGTGATTCAGGAAACAACCAATGAGAGCGCTAGGAGAGCAAAAACAAGGTGAAGAGAGATAGTGTGGAAACCGAGGAGCTGCTTGTTGAATTCAGACAAACATTCACTCTCTTTACGATTTCAAGTCAGCAGAAAGTTCGCAGTAAAATATTTCTCCAGCCCAAACTGTGATATCTGCTTTAAACCTGCTGTTTATACCCAGTCCGCTTCTTGTATGTGCATAAAAGAGCAAGCAGGCACGGTCCATCTACATCTACATCACGTGATAACGGAGGAGATCTGGGATTTTGAGAGCTTTTCATAGCCGAAACTTGCTGTGTCTGCTATACGCTGTTTTTGCCTTATCAAATATTGTGTGGGTCCTCAGGGCAAATTTTCTTCACTTTACACAATAACTTTATACATATTTAATGACAAAGACAGGATTAATAATAAAGGGGACAGTTTGAGTTAGACAATAAAAATGATATACGTGATCATACTTTCTCTTAGTGGACACTTTAAAGTCTCTTTTTAAACATTGAATATTATTTATTTATTTTTTTTATATGAGAATTTGCAGAAATATCTTTGTTGCCCAGAAGCAACGTTGTGTGACAGTGTAATGGATTTAGCCAGTCACAATCCAGGTCTCACCACATCAGGGAACACAGATCTACATCATTTCCTCCCATTGTCGCACAATGTTGCCTCAAGGCAACATGCTCCAAAAGGACACCAGCAAACATTATTATTAAAACATGCTTTTGAATTTGATAATCAGGTCCACTTTATGCAAGAAAAGTGAACTGTGATTTGTCAAGATTCTTACAGCACATAGTCAAAAACACTGGGATATTAATCTAGCAAAAGTGAATATTGCCATAATAATAAGAAACGATGCATTGTGTGGCCCTACTGCACAGAGATACACAGGAAGATCCACAATGAAAAATCTCTAATCTAATACGCATGCAATCTTTGTGCAAGTGTGCCTGCTGGATTAACATGTATGTGATGACAACATGCATTAGATTATAACTAAAGAGATCCGGATCATGATGGTTAAATTATAGCACTACTGCACCAGCAGAGGGAGCTCTTTACAATGCCACCTGATGCTGTGGACTCAGCTGAGCAGGAGTTTATAGGGATGATCCCTCTTAAGTGGATGAGATCAGGGGCGACCTCACCACTGGAAATACCATGAAGATCAGCACACTGCTGCAGGATTCCCCAGCTCCGAGCCCCAGCCCGCTGTCTCCTCATGACTCACAGCACACAGGAGCTGCATGAGGGATGCTGAAGAGGAGGATGATGATGAGATAGCTCAAGACCATCTGTCCACTGCTTAGTCATGCAGTACCAAAGCAGCCAACCCTGAGTATTTATGAAGCTGGTGGTGATTTTGAGCTGATTTTGAGTGGTTAAGTCAGCATTACTCACTGCCACACGCAGCCCTCAGTTGGTGACTAGCACGATTGTCAACAAATATGAATATATTATTTAAATATGGATATGCTTCGAAATTTTATCCACACTTCTGCTGAAAATGGTCAAAAGTGGCACTTTTGGTTCTGAAAAGGAGGCAGGAGGGTGGAGGTCATGTGCTGGAGGTTAGGGAACCAGCCCTGTGACTGGAAGGTCACTGGTTTGATCCCCTGAGCTGACAGTATGTGACTGAAGCGCCCTTAGGCAAGGCACCTAACACCCAACTGCTCCCTGGGTGCTGTGGACAGGGCTGCCCACCGCTCCAGGCAAGTTTGCTCACTGCCCTATAGTGTGTGTGTGTGTGTGTGTGTTCACTGATGTTGTGGTGTTTCACTGCAAAGATGGTTAAATGCGGAGCTGAAATGTACCCGTTGTGGGACTAATAAGGGTCACTTAACTGTTCAAAAGGAAAACAAACGGCTGAAAATGCTGGCTGAAAAAAAAAGATTTAATAAGACCACAACAAAGTGTCAAAATCTAACACTTAATAATTCATTTCAATGATAAGGCAAACACGATATAGTGATACTGTTTGTTCCCCCTCACTCTCCTGTGCCGGTCAGCACAGATACACTCATTTGAGAAAATAAAAAAAACTGTTACCACAGATAATCAAACAGCTCAGTTTTATCCTTTTGAAAGTAGATTTTGTCAGTAATAAAGGTGTATTTTCATTTTTACTTAGTATTTTTATGTCATGGTACACATTTATTCAAAAGCATAAATAAAACAGCAAATTATTTTAAAAATATTGAAAAAATACAGAGTTTCAGTTTTGGGCCAGGGGTATCGGAGGGCGGGCCATGTCATCAAATAAACCAAGTTTATTTATTCAATTAACTTTGCATTCACATTCTGTACGCAATGACAAAAATATGACATAAATGTTTCTTTCTGTAACGCTGATTGTTCTGTAAAACTGCTTTGTGACAATACCTGTCGTAAAAAGCGCTGTATAAATAAACTTTGCTTGCTTGCTAATGAATAAAAACTGCAAATGAATAAAAAACTGACTTTCAGAATACATTTTTATCTAGTTTAAATCAAAATATCTCCTGGACCGTTTAAAACATTTCATCGACTGAAGTTTCTTCAAACGTGCGCTTTCAACTCTGCTTATGAGTGAAAAAGAACTAATATAAACCTCCCTCTATAGGTCGGAATGAAGTACCAGTATGGCTGAAAAGAGAGGGCCTTATGGAAACGTCTTCTGTAACATACATCACGCCTCACGGATCAGTCTGTCAGGAAAAGATGGTCACAGAAACGCCTGAATTTTGCCTCGCTCGTGCGAGTGTTTCTTACTATGAGTCACTCGTGAATGCGGCGTGAGGATTCATCTGCCTGACACAGATAACAGCACCTGCATTTAACCCGCATCAAAAAGCACGAAATCACAAAGCCTCAATCTCTCGGTTTCCTTAACGACAAGAACAACACAGTAGCTCAAAATGGAAAAACTAAATTCCTACAATTAAATCCCGTTTCGGATGCCTGCATGGAGATGAGGGACAGGACAAAGGGGAGGAAGTGGTTAAAGTCAGGAAGCAACATGCCCTTAAGTGTAGGTGTCAGGTCTGAGTCGACTCAGAGCACAGGCCAAATGGCCACGGGACACGGCCCGCCTCCTCTCAGATTTACGGTTGTGATAAAATCCAGCTCTCTTCCACTGATGAAAGCTGTTCGTGGTGTTTTTTTAACCCTTTAAATGCATATCAGGCGAGCAGTGAACCCGTTCCTGCTCTAGCTTTCCTGCTAGAAAAGTAACAAAGTACCGAAGTACCGAAGTACACCAAAATATATTTTATGTTATTATTTCACAATTACTTCCAATCACACGATCTGATTGGCTGAACGCTTTCTACCTGTCTAGTCCTAAGTCAGGGGTGTCAAACACAACCATTAAAAGGGTCATATTAAGAAATCTCAGCAAACCCGTGGCTCAGCAGTGTTTTTATTTCATTTTCACTTATCATTTTTCCATGACTCGAACTGGCCATTGTTTATTTCAAATATGCCAAAACTGCAACAGCAAAATATGTATTGAATACTTACTGTAAAAATAAATAAATAAAAAGAAATTGTTTCAGGTCGTTTTTTTAACTGTCTATTTGCTTGAACTGGAGAGCAGAAATCTTTTCCTCTTGTGTAACCACTGGCCCATAGATTGTCGCTGGGTCACACTATGTTGCAGTGCATTCTGGGAACTGTGGTGCATCTTGGGGTGAAACAGACTAACAACAACCGAAAATTAACATAATTTTTTTTACATAATTAGGATTGTGTCTTGGGCCTGACTTGGCCCGGAGATGTTGTGCTTGACACGTGGTTCATAAGCGATAACTACTTTATTCCACCACACCTGCATCGTTCTGCTCACCACCAGCTGCTACAACAGTGGTCGCTTCACTCTAAGCTACTGGAACTACTTTTTTGGCGGACGTAACTGCCAGATTATTTCCATTTTTTCCTTCTGAACTGCTGCTTATGAGCCGTCACTGGACAGCTCAATGCAAGTGAAGAACACAACTAGCTGCCAATTCTGTTTTCACAGCTCAAATTATTAATCCTGCCAATATTAAACATGTGAATGATCGGAGATACAGTCAGTTTCTCCTGCCCAAAAATTCGATATGAGGAGCTTAGAGTGAAACATCCATTGCTTAGCAACTAGTGGTCCCCTGTATGATCCAGGTACAGTGAAAAAACCGTATCAGAAGCAGAACGTTTTTCTACTGGATTTTCATCAGATTGTGTATTACTGTACATTTTGTTTTATTTGGATATTTTGTCACTTATCTAATAAAGAGATGTGGTAGAAAAGGTCATGTATGCATTTAAGACACTGAAGATACAACATAACACATTTCACCACAATCTCACTTTGCAAACCCATTGCATAAAAGCAATACAGAACTATTTCTTTCATCCTGTGCCTTTAACTAAATAACAGCTGTAACATATGTTATAATGTATTATGTCTCATGTTCCGTTGCTTAATTTTGTTACTGTCTATGAAATCTTTCAACAGTTTTATCCTGTCTTGGCAGCCTATAGATGAATTTGTTAGCTATAAGCGCCGTGTCGCTAACAACCTGATGCATGAGAGATATACAAAGGACTCGGTTAAACTTTCAAGGAGTTGTGCATCACTACTGCGATTTCAAACACGAAACATGAGCGTGGCCTTCAGGTTTGGGATTATAGGTCTCTCCGCATTTAGAGAGAGAGGAGTCTGGTCTTGTATGGCTGAAAATAACTGCCCTGCGGCGGTGCCAAAATGGCTGTTAAGCAGACAGACTTTTCTATAAGAATTCTTTGCTGCTGCTCAGCCGACACAAAAACCTCCCAATGGCCCTTGGCCATTTTGAACAGCAGCGCTGTCACCTCACAGCAGGAAGGGCTAGGGTTCGATTCCCTGGCCGGGTGACCGGTGTCCTCTCTGTGTGGAGTCTGCATGTTCTCCCCGTGTCTGCGTGGGTTTCCTCCGGGTTCTCCGGTTTCCTCCCACAGTCCAAAGACATGCAGTCAGGCTAACTGGACATGCTAAATTGCCCCAGGGTGTGAGTCTGTGTGTGTGTGAATGTATGTCTGGCTGCCCTGTGATGGACTGTTGACCTGTCCAGGGTGTATCCTGTCTTCCACCCAATGACTGCTGAGATAGGCTCCAGTTCCCGCCATGACCCAGAAGGATAAACGGTTCAGAAGATGTGTGTGTGTGTGTGTGTGTGGGTGTGTGTGTGTGTGTGTGTGTGGAAGGTGATCTAAGATCAGAGGGAAACAGAATGAGTTACATGTAAAAGCAAAGGGAGATTTATGTTCAGCTGCAGGCATTTCACTCCCTCTCGACCTGTACAGACACACACTGCTGAAACACAGCACCGCCTGTAGAGAGGCACGACGGACCACACAACAGCCACACACACAGCCGGGGCACAACCAGACAAGCTCGCTCACACCCAAACATGCAAAGTCACTTTTACCAGAGCTCGTGTTGCAGGAGAGCACATGGCAAATAATGGCACATTCATGCTAGTCTAATCCTCCCTCCTGCGGGAAATACTTTCTACATTTTCTTCCAGCTCAGTGTTTGAATGTCAATGAGTCCTTTTTCTATAATGCACACTTTACATCAGCCTCACTAATTCCCTTTAGAGTACTGTGTACATTATTTACACGTTTTAGAGGCTGTAGATGTAGGCCCTCACAATTCTTACAAAATCACCTGATCTCAATTATTTAAGCTGACCACAATCACTTCCCACAGTCGTTGATCATACGGTATTTCCACAATCATGATCATATAGTAGTGTGAAAAGGGTGCAATGTCGTCAGTTGGGTTGAGATGAAATAAAAGAAAGAAGGAAACATGTTCACTGACACAAGCTGTGAGTCTTACAAGTTCTAGCTTTTAACTGGGTGCTTTATCACATTTAGGAGAATGTTTGTTTCTGTTACTTATTAGCTAGACCACGATAAGAAGAGCCATTGTGTCCTTTCAACAAAAATCGCACAATGGGGGCCACAACTTTTCAAGCCCATTTAACATCTTGGCTGTAAATATGTCTCAGTATGTGCTAATGTACTAATACAACCCAAGAACATAATATAAATGAAAACGCAGACTTACTCTGCTCTGCTTTAAGCTGTAGCTCTGTTATAGCTGCTTTTCTCGAATCTCTGGCAGGAAACTTTTCCTCACAAGTAGAACAGTTTGTTGTAAAATGTCTCTTGATGGTCGATTTTTTACGAAGCCGGTCAATTTCTTATTTGCCAGCTTCTCGTTCTAATTTTCCCGTTCCACTTTAAATGGCACCTGAGGCACCAGAATGCGGCACCGTTTAAGGTGGAACGGGGACAATAAGAATGAGAAGCTGTCAAACGAGTAGCTGACTTCAGCTTCACGACTTAAGTGTTTGACAGTTTCTGGTTGCAGATTAAATGTATCAGAAAACCAAAGCTTCATTTTACTGCAGAGGAGGATTATTTTATTTTTTGATTATTATTTTTACCTAAAAATAATTCATTCTGCTGTGGAGCCACAACAGGGCTGTAAAAGAGCTCCGGAGCTGCATGTTACCGACCCCTGAGCTACACAGTGTGCATGTAAATGACTTTTGCTCACATTTTCACATTTTTCCAAAATATGTAAGGTTTGGTTCACTGTACGCTGGGGCTGAACAATGAATCGGTTTTGGTTATGTGCAGTCATCATGAGCTGTTGATAGACATTAATGGCTTAAAATGAGGAGCTTTACACTATGGAAAGCTAAATATGCAGAGAATGTGCCTGTCCATCAATGGAGGGAGGCGTCCACTCTGCAAAGGGGCCACTGCGGTTCCACAAGACAAGACAAACACAAAGGGATATGACCTTCAGAGAGAGAGAGAGAGAGAGAGAGAGAGAGAGAGAGAGAGAGAGAGAGAGAGAGAGAGAGAGAGATGAGATAACGAAAGAAGTAGACAGAATAAAGGGAAAGAGAGACAGAAAGACAGATGAGATGAAGAAAGAAATGGACAGAAACTAAAAAGACAGAAATTCAATCACAAAAGAAATGGACAGAGAGTGAAGAGGGAGAGAGAGAATAAAGAGAAAGATGAGATGAAGAAAGAAATGGACAGGGAGTAAACAGACAAAGAGAGTAAATACAGAGAGAGAGAGAGAGAGAGAGAGAGAGAGAGACAAGGCAGAGACAAAGTTGAGTTAAAGAAAAGAAAGGAAAGACGGGGAAGTAGGGAGCGAATGAACAGACAGAAAAGGTGACAAACAGGAGAGCATGAAAGAAAAGGAAAGACATGACAGGAAATGAAAAGAGAAAGAAGAAGAGAACTAGCTGGGCTGCTGCCTAGAAAGTGACACTGAACAAAAACTGCACAGAACTTACTTTGATACAAGTCCAACATTTTCACATGAATGAAATGCTGCATATAACATAAACTCAACTGGACTGAAATACAGTAACTGTGAAACACGAACACAATTGAATCAAGTAAATTCCATCTATTAGAACGTGAAGTGTTTTTACTGAAGGTGCTGGTGCTCAATCACTCTGCTTGTCCATGCCGCCTCCCCCTAACAGCCCAACAATAGGCCCAGCAGCAGCCTGGAGCAGCCTCTGTTAATGGCCACACTCAGAGGGTGAATGGTGCCAGCCTGAGCTCAAGACCAGCAGGCCACAAATAGTACAACCAGCTACATGTGCGTTTCTGCTCTGATTAGTGAGAATAAAGGAGGGCAGCAAAAGAAAACTCTGGAAGAGCGACAGCACACATGGCCTTCTCCACCATCAAACATGCAGTAAAAATACACACATAAAAATAATAATAATAATAATAACGTTTGACTGCACGCCATATGGCTTCATGACAAATTGAAAATGGATCTGTATAGCACCAAAAAGGGTTCTTCTACTGGAATGATGTCAAGCTTGTTTCAACAGCAGAACCCTTTTTGGTGCTATACAGATCCATTTTCAAAACGGTTCTATATAGAACCACCTACAACACATTCTCCATCAATCGAAAGAACCTTTTCATGACACACACAAAAAAAATGTAATCATTTAATCATAAAAATGGTTCTGTGAGTGTTCATGGTTCTAGACAGAACCACTTTCTTTACTAAAGAACCCGTACAAAGCCATCCTTTTTAGGTGTGTAAGACATCAAGTTTAAAAATATTGCATTAAGCCAGTTTTTTTAACAATTTCAACATGATAAATTTCTCTAGAACGGAGCATTTCACAGCAAATCTTTCTAAATGACTCTGTTCGCACTGTAATGATTTAATTACACAAACATTTAGAAAATTTGATGGGATTCCCCTTTAAAGGAGCACTTCAGTAAAAGATACTAACAATCAATGGAAATAAACAGCCATTATTTACCCGTGTAGAAATGATCACAGCTGGCTGCTAGCTTTTATTTACAATTAGCCAGGTTAACCCGTTAGCTCAAGCTACTCCTCTGAGGCCTGCGCTGCCGAAGAAGCACCACAAAAAGCTTCGCTGAGGTTTCACGGTGTGATCGAATGCGTCACCTGCTATAATCGTAGCTCATTTTCCTCTCATCGTATAAGTACTGTCAATAAAAACGCACCAAACTTCTTCAGACTAATTCTATGGCTCTGCCAAACACCTGAACTGCCCAGAATGTCTGAAACCCAATTCTAACAACATCTACAGAAGACACAACAGTAAATACTCAGGCAGACACCAAAAGCACCACACTACTAAAACGTCCAGTACGATACTCGCTCTGCTAGAGCACTCTGAGCGTTCTGCCTGCCAAAGCCCCAAACAACATTTCTAAAGCTCTACCTGACCATTGTTTGTAAACAATAGAGAAATTAAAATCCCTTTTATTGGCTCATGACAAGAAAGCCCCTGAGAAATCCAAGGAATTGCCTCCAGGAATAAATTGAGGCAGGAAACAAAGCCGATGCCAACCCAACGGCTTTGAAAATTACAGAGTGGCTTTAAAAGCTGTTTGCTGCGATCCCATTTACTCTCAGACTGACTGAGCCTACAGGTCATCAGGCTTGCAGGTGCAAACAGCTTCAGCGAACAGCCCCAAAAAGGTCATGTTAAAAACAGCGAACGAAAGTGATCGGCCAGCATTACGCCAGTGAGGTCATGCTAATTAGAAGCTTTGGTTTCCTCTTAGCCAAGTCAGCTTGGTAAGCTACTCCTTTACCCCGTTCCTGAACCCGCCGAGTTCAGGCTATTATCTACATCCAACCTGTGCAACTGGGATGCACTTTTCCAGAAATATCCATACACAGTGACGTCAATCACAGGGCCTTGGTCGCCAGCTTTACAGGGAACAATAAATACTCCATTTAAAAATATCCAGCTTGGACTGTGCAGCACAGCTAAAACGTGAAAGGCATGAGGCGTGGAAGTCAAATGAGCGGAACTGCAGCGCATATGAAATTAGGCACTGTAGGACACGCTTACAAGCAGTATTCATATTTGAGATGAGTTTATGACATTAATGAAATCTATAATTATCTGTTCTGTTATGAAATATGTCCTATTATTAAGAATATCTAACATCTCGAATTTGAATAACGCCCTCTAAAGCCACACCTCTCCATGGCTCTGGGATTATGGGACAGAACTTGCTTTTGACTGAAAGCGGTTTGGTTGATGGTTTGTATGCTTTGTCTATTATTTGATTGTTTTAGTCACACTTCTCTTTCTGGGGGACTATTTTGGTGGACTGGCCTTGAGCACAATCTTTCTGGAGTGCTATTATCATGTACAACTGCCTCTGGAGTACTACACTGGGGCATTATCTAGCGTAGAACTTCTCCGTAGTTTTGTCTTGTTTTCCAGGGAAATGTTCTGGAATGCCAGTATTTAGAGTAAAAGCATTACACTGTTATTTCAATGCTCTAAATTCTGGAGTGTTATTCTGGATTTCTATTCAGATTACAATCTTTATCAATTATCTATAGCACGATTTTGGAGAAATATGCAGACTTGAATTGTTCTGGGATACAGTTTTTAATATTTTACTTGGTTGTGTCTTTATAAAGGCTTAATACTTTAAATATGATGTTTCTGGAGCAGCATTTTGGCTTGATATTTATCCCAGAATGTTTCAAGAGTAGTAATCTGGCCTACTATTAAGAATAAACAGGAACAGGATCCCTCCGGAGTATAATTTGGCTTCCTATTTGGAAAAGCAACTTTCCAGGGGAGGAGTATTTCGCCTTGGTGTTAGGAATATGACCTTCCTGGAGCATTATTGTGGCCTCCTATTATCCAGAGCAGAATGTTCATACTACATCCATACAGTGTTTAAGTGTTTCCAGAGTATCACTCTGGATATTTTAGAATACTGTATTTTGGATATGATATTTTGGAGGGGGATCCCACCAATTTTTCAAAATCTCTTCATAACTAAAATGCAAATGAATCTGAAACGCTTCATTCTAGAGAAACTTACCAAGTCATTATTGCTCGGAGTGGTGGTGATAGGAACCAGACGTCTGAAGAGTTGAACACTTCTAAAAGGTCCCTCACAGAAAGTTGTTACATTATATGGTTATGCATATTCTGCCTGCTGTCTGAGTCATTGCCGTATGACAGTTTTGCAGCAAAGATTTGGCCCAAAACTTATTTTCAAAAGCCATTCATGGCAGAGGAGTACATGTATGGCGTTGCGAGGCAAAACAGACGCAAATGAAAACTTATGTTTTCAGATTTACCTCCAGATGTTTTCAGATTTACCTCCAGATGTTACCGTTATCAACACATCAGATGATCAGAACCCACAGGTAGGGTCACTGGTGGCTTTGAGTAGTAAATAAAATAGCACTTTTTATATTGTGTACATCGTGACCCCTGGTTCCTATCACCACTATTGTAAAAAACAGATAAGTTGGCACGTTTCTCTACAGTGAATCATTTCGCATCGAACCAGTCTGAACGACTTCACATCTCAAAGACTGAATTAACCGCAAATGTGAAAAATGGGTGGACTTCCCCTTTAGGAGTACTATTGACCGTAGTTCTATTTCGGTGTAATATTTCGAGCCCAGTGCCTCTGGTGCGTTCAGCGCATGGAGAGGTATGGCGTTCGGGGCGCAGCCGTGCGCTGTGCCGTCAGACGGGGATGCGCGCGGGGATGGAGGTGGTGATTACCGAGGTACTTGATGTCGAAGCCGTGCGGCGGTTTGAGGGACCTCCGCATCCACGCCTCCCTCAGGGCCTCCAGGTGCTCCTCCTCGCCCTGGATGAGCAGCACGTGCTCGTCTATCCAGCCCAAGAAGAAGGTCTCGGCGATGGCGTCGGCCACCATCTTGTTCCAGAAGTAGCTGGCGTTGAGCGCCTTGAAGTCGGCGAAGATCTCGTAGCCGGTGTGGTGGCGCGGCGGCTCGCTGCTCTCGCTGACGCCCGCAGAGACCTCGGGCAGCCTGGAGAGCACGATGGCCAGGGAGTGAGGAGCGAGCTGCAGGAACGGCTCCATCCCGGGCTGACGGGTCACCGACCATCCATCCGGGGGGGTCTCTCACTCAGCGCGCCTGGAGGAAAGCGAGCAAGCCCACCGCCGTCGGAGAGAGAGAGAGAGAGAGAGAGAGAGAGAGGGAGAGAGAGAGAGAGAGGGAGGGAGGGAGGATGGACGTCTATTTCACTGGCTGGCGAGACGTTTCGTTACTACGCGCAGGAGGAGCATCGTTTAGCTCGGCGGAGCGAGAAGAGAAAAAGCCCCCCAGTCCTTAGAATCAAGAAAAGGTGCCGATCGGTGTCGATATCGACGCTCGCCTCGTGTCAGTCGACGGCATCTTTTCCTCTCATCCATCCATCGCTCACCTTGACTGGCATCACGAGCACGAACACATTACTATTCCTCCTCCTTCTCCTCCAGACCGCGCAGGGAATTTCCAGACACCTCAGGGTGGATCTGAGGATAAAACAGTGATATCCGAACGAGCGAGATGAATGCAGGACTGTCAGTAGGGGGGGGTGGTGTGTTTCTTCCCCTCCTTTTCGTCCAGATGCAGTAGCCCCTCAGGTCGGTGTGCGCTGCTGCCTCCCCGGATCACCGTGACTCACTTTATTACCTTCACGCTTGCGCCATGCAAAGCTCTGGCTCTGGCGCCCCCTGCTGGCAGACCACACTCACTGTAACACCTACGAGGACTCGAGCTTTTTTTTTTCCCTTTTCTTTTTTTAATTGAAATTATTCAACACGCATCCCTGCTATGAGTAACTGGGCAAAGTAACCAACAAACAAAATAAACTTCAAAGAAGTGAACAGACAAACAGAACAAAATAAAAATGTTACATAATAATTTAAGTAGTCACTATAGTATTGTGACATTAGGGTTCTCACAAGAAACTTAGACAAGACAGGGTTCTGCTCCATGGTCACTATAGTATTGTGACATTGAGGTTCTCACAAGAAACTTAGACAAGTCGGGTTCTGCTCCATGGTCACTATAGTATTGTGACATTAGGGTTCTCACAAGAAACTTAGACAAGACAGGGTTCTGCTCCATGGTCACTATAGTATTGTGACATTGAGGTTCTCACAAGAAACTTAGACAAGTCGGGTTCTGCTCCATGGTCACTATAGTATTGTGACATTGAGGTTCTCACAAGAAACTTAGACAAGACAGGGTTCTGCTCCATGGTCACTATAGTATTGTGACATTGAGGTTCTCACAAGAAACTTAGACAAGTCGGGGTTCTGCTCCATGGTCTCTATAGTATTGTGACATTGAGGTTCTCACAAGAAACTTAGACAAGTCGGGGTTCTGCTCCATGGTCTCTATAGTATTGTGACATTGAGGTTCTCACAAGAAACTTAGACAAGTCGGGGTTCTGCTCCATGGTCACTATAGTATTGTGACATTGAGGTTCTCACAAGAAACTTAGACAAGTCGGGGTTCTGCTCCATGGTCACTATAGTATTGTGACATTAGGGTTCTCACAAGAAACTTAGACAAGACAGGGTTCTGCTCCATGGTCTCTATAGTATTGTGACATTGAGGTTCTCACAAGAAACTTAGACAAGTTGGGGTTCTGCTCCATGGTCACTATAGCATTGTGACATTGAGGTTCTCACAAGAAACTTAGACAATTCGGGGTTCTGCTCCATGGTCACTATAGTATTGTGATATTGAGGTTCTCACAAGAAACTTAGACAATTCGGGGTTCTGCTCCATGGTCACTATAGTATTGTGACATTGAGGTTCTCACAAGAAACTTAGACAATTCGGGGTTCTGCTCCATGGTCACTATAGTATTGTGACATTGAGGTTCTCACAAGAAACTTAGACAAGTCGGGTTCTGCTCCATGGTCACTATAGTATTGTGACATTGAGGTTCTCACAAGAAACTTAGACAAGTCGGGGTTCTGCTCCATGGTCACTATAGTATTGTGACATTGAGGTTCTCACAAGAAACCTAGACAAGTCGGGGTTCTGCTCCATGGTCTCTATAGTATTGTGACATTGAGGTTCTCACAAGAAACTTAGACAAGTCGGGGTTCTGCTCCATGGTCTCTATAGTATTGTGACATTGAGGTTCTCACAAGAAACTTAGACAAGTCGGGGTTCTGCTCCATGGTCTCTATAGTATTGTGACATTGAGGTTCTCACAAGAAACTTAGACAAGTCGGGGTTCCGCTCCATGGTCTCTATAGTATTGTGACATTGAGGTTCTCACAAGAAACTTAGACAAGTCGGGGTTCTGCTCCATGGTCTCTATAGTGTTGTGACATTAGGGTTCTCTCACAAGAAACTTACACAAGTCGGGGTTCTGCTCCATGGTTACTATAGTATTGTGACATTGAAGTTCTCACAAGAAACTTAGACAAGTCAGGGTTCTGCTTCATAGTCACTATAGTGTTCTGACATTAGGGTTCTCACAAGAAACTTACACAATTTGAGGTTCTGCTCCATGGTCACTATAGTATTGTGATATTGAGGTTCTCACAAGAAACTTACACAAGTCGGGGTTCTGCTCCATGGTCACTATAGTATTGTGACATTGAGGTTCTCACAAGAAACTTAGACAAGTCAAAGTTCTGGTCCATACTTGTGTAAAAAAAAAAACTCAAACACTTAAGTGCAAAAATAAAAGGTTCTGGTCCAGAGTAAAGTTCTACCTGCCCCAACCTTTATGATATGTGTTGCTTCCATAAAGCGCTGTCACCTCACAGCAAAGAGGGCCTGGGTTCGATTCCCCGACCGGGTGACCGGGGTCCTCTCTGTGTGGAGTTTGCATGTTCTCCCCGTGTCTGCATGGGTTTCCTCCGGGTTCTCCGGTTTCCTCCCACAGTTCCAAGACATGCAGTCAGGTCGATTGGACATGCTAAATTACCCCTAGGTGTGAGTGTGTGAGTGTCTGTCTGTCTGCCCTGCGATGGACTGGCGACCTGTCCAGGGTGTATCCTGCCTTCCGCCCGAAAACTGCTGGGATAGGCTCCAGCACCCCTCCGTGACCCTGACGGAGAAGCGGATTAGAAAATGGATGGATGGATGGACACTAGACTAGCAACTACACAGAGAGCAGGCCCAACATCAGGGGAAGGATGAGGAGCCCTTAGGAAGCCGGTCACCAGGCTTATAAACTCTTGTCCTGATCTCAGTACAGCCAATCAGCATGCGCCATTACACCTCCCTCAGCAGCAGCACCTGACGGTGATGATAGACAGGAGAGCAAGAAGCTGACGAAGCTTGTGCAAGAAAGGAAAGAGTACAAAAACATGTAAACAATTCATCGTGGGACGTAACAGAAGGATATAAGCCAACAATTAGCATCAAGCAAACTGTATGCTGAACAGTTGAATTGACATGGTTTCAGACACTGTATGACGTTCTGTTATCTGTACAGATTTCTGACCTTAAACATCTGGAGTAAAGAAACAATTTGGTGTTGTCGGAACAAAACCTCACATCTCCACTTATTGCATGAGTTGCTGCTGTCCTTGGGGAAATTCTGGCAGGTCAGCCACTCCAATGCTTTGCCAATGTTCTCAGTGTATTCGGTATGTAGATAATGGCTTTCACTGTGGTTCAGTGATGTCCTTGAAACTTACACATGCTTTTCAGGCTGATTTCAAGTCAAGAATACTTTTTCACAGCACTGTAAATTGTGCTGTCTCATTAAAGACATCAATGCAGTGAGATCTACTGCAGTTCCTCAAGACAATCAGATACATTAAATCATTTGAGTAAACCAAAGTCACTGCTTTTCGCAGAAGATTTCAGAGTTTGCATTAGTTTTAGCCAACACAACCGCCATCGTGAATGATGAGCACGTCTGCATGACCATCACATTGATACAGATTTATATATGTAACGCAACACAAGCATTGAAATGGCTTAGTCACTGTGACTCTTACAAACAGCACTCCAGTGGAGTGAATGTGCCTGAGGGCAGCAGGAGGTTCAGGTGTCCAGTAGTGTTCTGCATATCTTTCAACAGAGTGGATTAAAAAAACTCAAAAAGGTGGAAGGTGGATACACTAACGTTGCAAGTTTATTTCCCTTCATTACAAAAAAGCAGGGTTTTTTTTTAGATCAGTGGCGTAGAACCAAATTTTGGGCCCAGGGCACAGTTATCACATATAACTGTGTCCTAACAGCAAACGAGCGTCCAAATGTAGAATCACATCGCAAAGCTTTCAGGATATACCAGAGAATGTGTAGTGAGGCAAACTGCCCCGTAGTAATGTCACCTGGGTTTGTCAGACAACCTGCTAATTAGCAGTAAAGCCAATCAGCACTCAGTAGCACTAATGCTAGCCAATCAGCACTCAGTAGCACTAATGCTAACCAATCAGCACTCAGTAGCACTAATGCTAGCCAATCAGCATTTAGTAGCACTAATGCTAACCAATCAGCACTCAGTAGCACTAATGCTAGCCAATCAGCACTTAGTAGCACTAATGCTAACCAATCAGCACTCAGTAGCACTAATGCTAACCAAGCAGCACTCAGTAGCACTAATGCTAACCAATCAGCACTCAGTAGCACTAATGCTAACTTATCAGCCCCAGTAGCACTAATGCTAACCAATCAGCACTCAGTAGCACTAATGCTAGCCAATCAGCATTTAGTAGCACTAATGCTAACCAATCAGCACTCAGTAGCACTAATGCTAGCCAATCAGCACTTAGTAGCACTAATGCTAACCAATCAGCACTCAGTAGCACTAATGCTAGCCAATCAGCACTTAGTAGCACTAATGCTAACCAATCAGCACTCAGTAGCACTAATGCTAGCCAATCAGCACTCAGTAGCCCTAATGCTAACCAATCAGCACTCAGTAGCACTAATGCTAGCCAATCAGCACTTAGTAGCACTAATGCTAACCAATCAGCACTCAGTAGCACTAATGCTAACCAAGCAGCACTCAGTAGCACTAATGCTAACCAATCAGCACTCAGTAGCACTAATGCTAACTTATCAGCCCCAGTAGCACTAATGCTAACCAATCAGCACTCAGTAGCACTAATGCTAACCAATCAGCACTCAGTAGCCCTAATGCTAACCAATCAGCACTCAGTAGCACTAATGCTAGCCAATCAGCACTCAGTAGCACTAATGCTAACCAATCAGCACTCAGTAGCACTAATGCTAACCAATCAGCACTCAGTAGCACTAATGCTAGCCAATCAGCACTTAGTAGCACTAATGCTAACCAATCAGCATTCAGTAGCACTAATGCTAACCAATCAGCACTCAGTAGCACTAATGCTAACCAATCAGCACTCAGTAGCACTAATGCTAACCAATCAGCACTCAGTAGCCCTAATGCTAGCCAATCAGCACTCAGTAGCACTAATGCTAGCCAATCAGCACTCAGTAGCACTAATGCTAACCAATCAGCACTCAGTAGCACTAATGTTAACCAATCAGCACTCAGTAGCACTAATGTTAACCAATCAGCACTCAGTAGCACTAATGCTAACCAATCAGCACTCAGTAGCACTAATGCTAACCAATCAGCACTCAGTAGCCCTAATGCTAACCAATCAGCACTCAGTAGCACTAATGCTAACCAATCAGCACTCAGTAGCACTAATGTTAACCAATCAGCACTCAGTAGCACTAATGTTAACCAATCAGCACTCAGTAGCACTAATGCTAACCAATCAGCATTCAGTAGCCCTAATGCTAACCAATCAGCACTCAGTAGCCCTAATGCTAACCAATCAGCACTCAGTAGCACTAATGCTAACCAATCAGCACTCAGTAGCACAAAGTTTTAACATTCATTTTTAGCTCTATTCAATCCGATCCAGTTACAGGAAGAGGAAGAGGAAGAGGCCAGGATCCCCTTAAACCAGCTCCGTTTCTATGACATAACAAAATCTGCCCTGACAGATTACAAAAGCATGACATCTGTCATGACATGTTTATGGTATGGACGTGTAAATCTTGTGAAGCAGGGTTCAAATGAAGGTGTAAACAACTCATCACCACTATTATTGCTCTAAGTAATGTAAACTGAAAAGTGATCCTGTAAGTATGTTTCATTCCTGAGGAAACGCTTCACACAACTGGGTTCGTTCTGGTTTTTCTGTGCACTGAAGTCAAGCACTTGACTGTCCTTGAGGTAGCGTGTCTCAGATCACACATTTGGCTGCAGCTGTTGTGCTTTCTTGGTTTTCTGGCTCTTTCTTGAACAGGCTGGACTACAACAGCAGCAGCACCTGGAGAAGAATGTACAGCTTTATGACAAACAACATTGCTAAAGTTCACCTCCCAAGTCCACACACACACACACACACACGCACACACACACGCACACACACACACACACACGTATCTGAGATGTCATGAAAGCCAACATGTAAACAAACACATTTACATATATCTGCATATTCAGCCTGCAGCCTCATGCTGAGGTTATAAGGAGTGTTTCAGTCCAGACAGCCTGGACTGAATGGATAATTTGGCTGTTCATCCCTTTCATATTTCTTGTCAAAGATCTGATTTTAGCCCTCATTGCCATTCTTTCTCCCCCCATTAGCTGGTGCACGCTGAAGAAAAGCAACAGAAACAACTCTCCAGATGACAACAAGCTAAAAGCTAAAGTTAGCACAGTAGCTACTTAGCAGTCTAGATATTTCACTTGAGTTTGGCAGAAAAGAAAAGAAAATCTGCCATCCATTCTGTGATGAATGGACAGAATTGCTGTTTTCCTTTTGATTTTGTTCAACAACTGAGGTAAGAGCTACACTAATGCTAGCTTGGTTGTATTTATTAGCCTGTAGGTCAGTGGCTAGGCTAGCACGCAGGACCGCCAGACACCAGAGTGATGCTCCACTGCTGTCTGACGTGTTTAGGTAACGTGTGCTGTAGTGAACACTGACGACCGGAAGCATGAAAACGATATAAAACCGCATTCTGTCATATAAATGAGGCTGAAAGACGCTGACGCAGTACAGAGTGCTGCACAACATGACCTCTAACGTATGAAATGCTAGTTTTAGGCTGCAGTGCCCCTTTAAAAGACCTGTTATCATAAATTTGGTCTTTAGTTGGATTTAGCGGTGGCTCCATTTGGGCCAGGCCATAAAATGATATATAAAAAGTCTATTATATACTGATTAGCGTGATCTCGTTTGTGCAATCAAACGGGCCCCTACTGCCATTTCCTTCTCCAAACTGCAGGCTTGTTATTATTTTAAAGGGACTGAATGTCTTTTTTTAATAATAAAATGGTTTTGTGTAGTATGTAAAATATTGTTCAAGTTTCAAAACATACTTTTATTATTAAACAGGCTGTTCTTGTTACTGTGCCTTAAATGAGCTCTGTTCTGATTGGCTGTCCCGTATTCTGCATCATTCAAACAGCTTAGATTTCCATATGAATGGGCAGGACTAAAGTGCTCTAGGCTGAATACGCAGTTATAAGTAAGTGCCTTCCTGTGCCATCACAGAAACACAAAATAGACTGTTTTTACATGCATAATTTCCATATATATATATATATATATGGGACAACCCTCAAAAAACACTGCATCAATAACAGGCTACTAGTGATAGGACAGAAGAGAAAAGATCAGCAACCTCACTGCTGGGCTTTAGTTACATTTAGGGCATCGTATGCTTTCAAATAAGGGGTATAAGGCAATTATTTATTATCGCCCACCTTAAATGGTGCAGCAGTTACATTCTGGCGCTTCAGGCATCAGAACTGCTGGACTATTTAAGGTGGAACGGGAAAGTTAGCTAGCTAGCTTCCGAGACATTAGCGTATTTTTGTGATTTTTTTAAATGCTTGTTACTAAAAAAATCGACCATGATACATTGAAATGACATTACACTAAGATAATACAATTATCGTCATTTTAACAGAGATTCTCACATTTGTGGGTTTCTTTGGTCGTCCCCCCCCTCATAACGCTCTGTTTGGAGTGTGCCTCTGAAAAACCTCCATTTGAAGAGCCAAAACACTTCGTCTTACCTCTCTCAACTAAAACTGGGACACCCAAACCCTAGACGTGAACGTGCAAAAGAGAGGGCTAAGGGTTCAGTGGTAGGGGCAAGGGGAGAAATGGGATTGGGCACTAAGTGGAAGCTGGGTA
This sequence comes from Pygocentrus nattereri, assembly GCF_015220715.1. Lineage (NCBI taxonomy): Eukaryota > Metazoa > Chordata > Actinopteri > Characiformes > Serrasalmidae > Pygocentrus > Pygocentrus nattereri. The sequence goes on along the minus strand of NC_051221.1, from coordinate 14,805,884 downwards.
TGTATATGGCCTATTCTGTTAAACACATTTAAACTGAAATCTCACAGAAATAAAAACTATTAAAAGATTATGTTATGATCTATTTAAACCTACGGCATTAATTGAGATGGTAATATGCTTAATATATACAAAATGATCATATATATATAGAGTACTCTCTGTTGGGAAAAGTAACCCCGGAGTTATGCTTAAAACTCAAACTGTCACCACCAAAACAATCACTACTGAAACATTTGGCAAAGTTTCAGTAGCGTTAGGATTGTTTTGGTAGTGACAACATGGAATGTTTAATGATTTTGATCAAATAAATATGATTAATTAAACATAATATGCAAATAATACATTGACACTATATGAATTAAAACTTTTAAAATGGATAATAAAATAACTATGATTCAACATAATTAAAGCACTCAAAGCAAATAGATTTTATTCTAAACTTCAGGCCGGTTAAAAGTCTGGAATGTGTTTTTATATCCGAGCTAATTTGGTACAAGAATCCTTATAGATCTGACTGAGATCTTTATAGATCTTTTCCTCTTACAGCTGAAAGCACCTCAGGATGTCTTTATACATGAAGTGAGTGTATGATCATGTAAAGCAGAGACATACCAGTTCAGAGTCTGCACCTGCGAGAGGTCCTCAGGCAAGGGCATGCCCCGTGTTTCTGGCATCAGAATACTCAGCAGCCCAGCTAGCACGGTCAGCGCCCCCATCAGAATGTAGGGCAGAATCCGATCATAGTGACCTGCAGAGGCAGCGGTAACCATGCAGACTTTAGACTCCGCCTACAGGAGTCAAATGTGAACTTCTCTTTTAAATATGTAAAATATGTTCGTCATTAAAGGGGACATTCCACAGATGTTTCTAAATTCCTGCATAAATTAGTGGTTGAGTTGTAAACAACGCTATTCAGAGTGGTTTGATGTGAAATGCTTAATTGTAGAGAAACTTCCTAACTCAGATTTCTTTACAGTGGTGGTGATGGGAACCAGGGGTCACAATGTTTACAACACAAATATAGACATTTTATTTACTATCCAAAACAAACAGAGAACCTACATCTGTCTTCTGAGTATTTCCTCTGTAAAGCTGATGGTAAAACAGCAGAATATAAGCTCTTTGGGAACTATTGAGCCCCACAACGCTCTACGTGTACCACTCTACAGAAGTGGGCTCTCTGTATGGTTCTCTGTATTGTTTTTATTTTCACTTAGCAAATCAACACAAGACTTCATTTGACCTGGGGTGTTTGAAAACAACTCTATATATAAACATCAGCTCATGATCACTGAGCCTCAGTCAGCAGAATGGAAACCATGTTTCTTTCTTTTAAAGCCAAGATGTCTCATATAACCACTAAGCCCGATGCACACCATTAACGTGAGGTAAGCTGAAACTGCGGCCTGCTCGAGGGGACAGTCCTGTCCTCGCTGCTGTTCAGGTCTGATCACTGCAGTAGCCAAAAAGACCAGTGTTTACTGCAGGTTATTATTATTATTATTATTATTATTTACCAAACGAGTAAATGTCAGTGGAGTTCTGGCTTTTATTGTTTGGAAGCTGTAATATGTATTAGATCATTTCTGAGCTCAGTGCTGAACAGTCACTCATTCAGCTACACAGTCAGGGCTGAATGCCCTGTGAAAAGCTCTTTCAGTCTGGAGGCAGTTTAATCTGATAATTGGGGGGTTTTAGATTTTCGGTTCTTGCGCAGGTGTCTTAATCTACATAATAACAAGATCTACATGAAACCAAAAAGGCCTACTTAAAGGACACTGGTTGTGCTTTAGCTTCTGCTCATGGACCAGCTGGCCATGCAATGTGAACATATCCTGAGTGGATTTGAATGTGTATTATTTTTTGTCACAAATTAAATCTGAAGTCTGATCTTTGGTTCTAAGGTAGATGTAGCCTTGGAAGCATAATGTAATGAAGTTATAAGAGCATAATAATATATATTATTATTGTTATTATTATTATTAGTAGTATCAACAACAACAATTATAATGATAAAGTACATTCAGTAAAATGAGTAAGTATGAGTCAATAAAAGCCTTATTTGTGCAACACAGACATCAGTCAACTGATTTTTTAAATAGGGTTTGTATTGATTATGATTTTACTGATTATTATTGCAACACTTCCAAGATGAGAAATGCCCTATCCCTGCGTAATGCAGAAACATTAGTACATGCCTTTATTACTTCCAGGCTAGACTGTTGTAATGCATTACTGTCAGGATGCACGAGCAGGAATCTAAGCAAACTTCAACTAGTCCAAAACGCTGCAGCCAGGGTCCTCACTAAAACTAGAAAATCTGATCATATCAGTCCAGCGCTATCATCACTTTATTGGCTGCCTGTTAAATTCCGTATCGATTATAAAATTCTTTTATTGACGTATAAAGCCCTACATGGGCTCGCTCCTGAGTACATGCAAGACCTGATTTCCTATTACGAGCCCTCACGACTACTCAAGCTCTGGAATGATCTTCCACAAAAAGTTCGGGACTCAGATCTAAGTCTCAATCTTTAAAACTAGGCTGAAAACTCACTTGTTCAGTTTAGCTTTTGGTAGGTAATGTTCCCCCCTAGATAAAGGCGGCAGATCCAGGGGTCCATGGACACAGGGAATTATAGTAAACTGACACGCTGGTGCTGTCGCCCTGCTGCTCACACACGGTCACTCAGGTTTGTGGACGGTGGAGCGGAGGCATGGCAAACTGTTTCAGAGTGCTGCCGTGTCTGTGTGTCCTTCTGGTTCTCTCCTTTTAGTTGAGCTGTCATAGTCAGATCTGCCAGAGTCGTTAGCCACAACGTTCACATTCCCTGTTTTACGTACAAACAGACAGAATAAAACTAATTCCCTCTCCCTGCCTTTTTTCCGAGTATACAACCACCCACATGTCCGGCCGGACACTCAAGGACGACTGACTGTCGAGCCCTCCTGCTACCCACTTCAGACCAGCCGCCCACGCCCCAGCTACCGCCACCTACCTTGGACTAGCTGCCCACCCTACACTGATGTTTTCATAGACTCCTAGCTATTACTACTACTAATACTACTGCTATTAATATTAGTAGTATAATCACTTGTAGGTAGTTTGACCAGAGGAGGATGGGTCCCCCCTGGTGAGCCTGGTTCCTCCCAAGGTTTCTTCCTCAGCTCTCAGGGAGTTTTTCCTTGCCACTGGCTTGCTCACCGGGGCATTTTTACATTCTTGTTAAAACTTTGTCTTTTCTGAAATTCTGTGAAGCTGCTTTGTGACAACATCCGTTGTAAAAAGCGCTACAAATAAATTTGATTTGATGTGAGAAAATCATTCTCGTGTTAGTAAAAAGACAGGCGGTGAGGTGTGGAGCAGAGGTCGGCTACTCACTGAGGTAGGGGAAGAAAGGGGCGATGGTGCTGCCCGTTTTTGAGCACATGGAGCAGATGCCCATGCCCATGCCCCGCACCACTGTGGGGAACTGCTCCACCGCTGAGATATAGAGCACAGACAATGCTGCAGTGACCCCCAGCTTAGCCCCCATAGCCAGAGCCACACTCAGTCCACTGTTTTCTACAAGACAAAGAGCACAAACAGCACTGCTTCAGAACAACAGGTGCAGAGCGACAAACACCAAGATTAAGTCTGATTTCATGAGTTTCATCTCTAGACATCTGACAGCTTCTTGTGTATATTGAGTGCAAAAGCCAAGTGGAGTTAGTAAGTTCAATAGCTTTGCCATTGGTCAACAGGATTGGAAGCAAATTCGGAACCATGACATGCGGTTCAGGTGAGGTTCAGATGGTCTGTGACCGAAAGATCCCCCATGAACATGTTTTTGGATTTTTGGAGACTCTAGAGTGATCTTTGAGCTGTAGTGTGCTCATGGAGGCAACTTTGACTGCAGAAGCTTGTGGGCCCCTTGGAGTTGTTACCTGGAGGAACAGCATGGATGAGCAGCAGGACCAGGCCAGCAGTCAGCAGTGGGAATGTAATGAGCGCTTTCCTGGGCAGCAGCTTCAGCAGAAGCCAAGCCAGCACATAGGCTGCCACCTCCATCAGAGCAGAGAGCAGACAGTTCAGATACGGGTCTCCATTCATGTTAGGAGTGCTTAGAGACAGGCCAAAGTAAGTGATGGTGGTGATCAACCTGAAAACAACAGCTTTCATTAATATTATTGTTGTTGCTTTTGTTGTTGTTGTTATTGTTGTTAAGATAAATCCTGACTAGCGCTGCCCTTCGATCTTAAAGAAGCATTTGTATTAAAATGACATTTATTTAATATTTCTTTACTGCTATATTACTGTCTATTAAATTAAACCAAATTAAATCAAAAGTTTGTAATACAATGTTTATAATAAACCAGTTTCATTGCAGACAAGTCTATACAATGATTTTTATATGGGAGTCTTACGCCCATATAAGTTGCCGCGCTAATCCAAGTCCAAAAAATAAAAAAAATCCTCACAAGCATTTAAACAAATTAGAACTCTTTTGGAACAATAATTCAGCCCACTGCATTTGGAGAAAGAAAGGGTTGCGTTTATGATCTCAAGAACACTGCTTCCACCTTGAAGTACTGTGGTGGGAGTATTGTGATATGGGCTGCTTCTTTGTGAAACAGTACGTGGGGCATAACACACCATCAAAGGAAACATGAAGGGAGCTGGGACATTTATAAGGAGAAGACAATGACCCCAAACATAAAAATATGCCAAAATATCTCAGGATTGGTTTTCTTAAAGAGGCAAAGGAGCCTACATGGCCTAGCCAATTTCCTCACTGGAAACCCATTGTTTCAAAACTGTAAGTCCATCAGAGGGACCCTCACAACCCTGGGGAATTTAAAACGGTTTGCCAAGAGGAATTGGGTCAAAATTGAACCACAGTGCTGCAAAAAGCCGCAGGTGCTGAACTTACCATACGACACTGTTGAGCACAGTTATGTTCCTCATCTTTGGGGTCCTGATTAGGTCCAAGTACGAGTACGAGACATCAGAGCTTTTGGGTTCATTCTTCTAAAATTAGAAAAACTCACAGTAAAAACTCATTAACACGTGCAGACACACCAACAAACTGCACTCTTTCAGGATTAGCACATAAGCCCGTCTTTACCTCAGAGAGGAGCAGATCTGAATCCTTGAAAATGACCTCAGGTGGAGTGATGCCATTTTTCCTGGCCGCTGCTCTAATGATGTCCTCTGCTTCTTGGACCCGGCCCTTAGCCAGCAGCCAGCGTGGAGACTCTGGAATAAACCTGACAGAAAAAACACAGAAGATGGGTTACTTTGCACTGTTTCGCATCCAGGAAAGGCTCTATAGACTAGGATTAAGGTAACCATGTTGAACTTCAGGCCAAAAGTATGAAAACAGTATATTAGCATGTGGGAAAAGTTTTGTTAATAACAGTCCCTTTGCAATGGGCACAGGTCCATGTACGCACAAGGCAACGAGGTGTCTTTCTCCCAAGTCATAGTGTCTTCATTTAGTAGGCAAAGTATGATGTGGGACTCACCATAGTAACATTTTTCTTTTAGTTTTAATTAGTTTCAAACCAGAAGTAGGTTAATGTATTATAATACATAACACCATTTAAAGCTACATGTCTGTTAATAACTGATGATCGTAATTACATCGAGCAGTTTTTAGTTCTTTACAAACTTCTGCACATTTTATTTAGTTTTAACGAACCGTCAAGAACAGCTGGATTTGATCAGAGCTATAATAAAGCTCTACAAGAGAATCAAAATAACGTTTTTTAATTTTATACATTTTTCTTAAGATATTTCTTACACCTAGGAATTATGGGCCTCATTCACCAGTGTCTTCCCATTTTTTTAAATGTGCTCTTGAAAAAGGTCCTAAGGAAAAGATTCATAGCATGTTCTTAAACCTCAGAACTGTTCACTCCTCTGTGCTCGATTTTGTTCTTACCTAAGAACAAATCCCAAATCAGAAAACATTGGTGAATATCAGAATCTTCGTAAAAACCTCGTAAGTGCGTTTAAGAAATTTCTTCTTAAGACTGACTGATGAAAGAGGCCCATGGTTCTTTGGCCTTTGTGTCTCTGTGATGCTTGTGGTATGTTTTTTGAGAAGGATGCTGTGACATGAGATAGATCTCAGATCTATCCTAACAGACATGTTGGCCTATAACACATAGTTGAAAATTGTTTTTTCCATCTGCGCATAACTGTGACCATTCGGAAACCTTCAAGGCCCTGGGTCTGACAGAGAGGCTCTCGCTGATGTCATTAGGATGTGTACGAAGCACCTTTTCTTTGTTGACACTGAACCTAACCAACAGCACTCTGTTCAATGTAAGTCTGCGTTATTATAGTTTTGATTTGTAATAATGAATCAGCAGTTGTGCATTTAATATGCATATAACTTCTGTGTTTGTGTTGGACTGTCTGTGTTGGACAGCCCATCACATTCTCTTTCTCTCTTTCTCACTCTTTCTTAGCCATGCTGTGGTAAATTAACGAACACTTTAACACTATTATCTCTGGAAAACAATACATTTACGTTTACAGCATTTAGCAGACGCTCTTATCCAGAGCAACTTACAAGAAGTGCTTTGTCTATCTAGAGAAAGTATCTTTGCTAGTTACCAATAGGTAACTACCAATAAAGCTGGTCCTGAGCTCAGATACTGCTAGAAACAAATCACTGTAGATACCCAGAGAAAAAGGAGCAGAGCTGAACACAGAACAGTGCAATACAATACAACACAATACATAAGTGCAGTACAGTACATTATAATCAGTACTTAATTCAGTGCTCATTTAAGTGCTGTATAAGGAGATGAGTCTTCAGTCTGCGTTTGAAGACAGTGAGAGACTCTGCTGTACAGACAGCCAGTGGGAGTTCGTTGCACCACCTGGGTTCCAGTACAGAGAACATTCTCGACGCTTGTCTTCCACAAGCCTTGAAGGATGGCGGGTCAAGCCGAGCTGTACTCGAAGCTCGAAGGGCTCGTGGTACAGTTGGAGATTTCACCATTGCCATCAAGTAGAGAGGGGCTGGTCCATTTTTGGCTTTGTAGGTGAGCATTAGGGTTTTAAATCTAATGCGTGCAGTTACAGGAAGCCAGTGAAGGGAGGGCAGCAGTGGGGTGACGTGGCTGAACTTGGGCAGATTGAAGACGAGCTGTGCTCCCGTATTCTGGATGAGTTGCAGAGGCTTGATGGCCTGCATGGGAAGACCAGCCAAGAGCGAGTTGCAGTAGTCAAGTCTTGAGATGACAAGAAACTGGTGAAATACAGCTTTTACCAAATTTATCGTTAGATACGTTCCAACGTTTGACCTGTAATATAGCCTGTTTCTTGTGTATGTGTTCACTTTTTGTGTACATGCTTACTGTGCAATATCATGAGGCCAGTTGCTGTAGACCACATCACCTTCGCTATCCAGATACACCATTAAAAAAAACAAACAACAAAAAAAACCCAACAAAAACAAGCATTGAATTCAATTTATGGCTGCAGCCTTAAAGCACCACTTTTATTGAAAGGCCCAAAGGTATAGCTACATATATAATATACTGTCAGTGTAATGTAAAGTAAGATAAGGATTCATGATCATGAAAGCATTACAGTAGTACTTGGTCTTACCACCAGAGGGGGATGTAGAGCAGTCCAGGTAGAGAGAGGACAGCCAGAAGAAGCCTCCAACTCCTAACCAAATAGGCACAGAGGGGCAGGAAAGCATAGCCCAGTGCGTAAAACACGCATGTGCCAAGCACTGAGTACACCACACGCAAATTTCTCCCCAGCAGCTCAGAGCCTGAGAGACAAAGACAGATAACATTCAGCACAGTGTGACATGCCAGTCATTTGAAATTCCTAGTTACACCCAGTTACACCTGTCATGCTAAACCGGCTCGGTCACCAGCCAAACCAGCTCAGTGCTCAGGAGTTCTAATAGTGCAAGAATCACCCGACTGAGCATAATGAGAAGTGCAAGTGTACTTCGCTGAGTCATCCTGTAAAACCTGAAATAGTCAGAGGTGTTGAATTTTCAAACTCCATCATGCATCTTTACATTCACACTCAATCTTTCACGTTCTCAATGTTTAGGCCTCAAAGAAACTTCCTTCACCATGAGTGTTTGTATGCTCTACAAATACTCTTTCAACGTCTCCAAATCCTCCAAACTTACATAGGGTAGCTTTAAACTACCATTTCATTAATGAGATGTGTGTCAGGAACCTTTTTAAACGTTTTAAACATAATGTAAATATTTTATCACAATAACACATTTTTTTTGGCGGCACGGTGGCGTGGTGGGTAGCGCTGTTGCCTCACAGCAAGGAGGGCCTGGGTTCGAATCCCCGGCCGGGCTCCTGGGGTCCTCTCTGTGTTTGCATGTTCTCCCCGTGTCTGCGTGGGTTTCCTCCGGTTTCCTCCCACAGTCCAAAGACATGCAGTCAGGCCAATTGGACGTGCTAAATTGCCCCTAGGTGTGAGTGACTGTTTGTCTGTCTGCCCTGCGATGGACTGGTGGCCCATCCAGGGTGCATCCTGCCTTCCGCCCGAAGACTGCTGGGATAGGCTCCAGCACCCCCCCGTGACCCTGACGGAGAAGCGGCTTAGAAAAAACACGTTTTTTCCCTAAAGCCACACATTCAAGCCAAGAAAAGTGTATTGACCTTTTTCTTGTGCAGCTAACGCACTGCCACGCTCTTCTAAAGTCCAGCAGTGCAGGATTATGTGTCTGTTTGCTCTGCTTACCTAGGACAAAGGCTGCCATGTAGTTGGAAATCTGCCCAATGCCAGTGAGGAAGAAAAACACACAGAACATCTCCCAGCTAACGGAAGCCACCTGGACCAGACTGGACAGGGTCTGGATGGCCATAGTGACGAACAGAACCACCTTACGTCCGAACCTGCATAGAAACAAGGAATGATGGAGTCACACTCTGCATTCACAAAGAGACCACTGCTAATTCACCATGCACTCAAGAATGAAGCCAGTATAGTGTTATTGCAGCCAAGTGGTGCGTACAAATCCTTTAATGTTTATCAATGTAACCTTTCTTATCAGGCATGCACAGCAAGCAGCAGCGGCATGCGCAGAGTTTAGCTTCACTTCGTTCTTTGCTGCCTGTACACCACACGTGCATGTATAAAAAGGAGTGCGGTTGCAGTGTTGGTTGAACATCAGACATTACCCTAAATAAACTCGGTTTGTGCCCCAAATTTGCCCATTTTTGTGGATAATGGTATTTCATAAATTGTCAGAAAGCTATGATTTAGGCTTGCAGTTTGCATTAGTGCCCCACCAATTAGCACTGCTAATTGGTGGGGCACATGCTTACATTACTTGTTAGCCACATTAGCAGTATACATACATACATACACACACACACACACACACATACACACATATATATATATATATATATATATATGTGTGTGATTTTAGAGTGCACCCAAAGCTGCTTTTATTGTCTGATTGCATACAGTGAAATTTAACTGGCGTATTTGAACAATACTGCAACGGCCTCTTATAATTCTCTCTTTTTCAACACCCCATCTTTCTCTTCACCTCTATCCCGCAGTCAGTACCTGTCGGACAGTTCTCCAGACAAGAACGATCCACTCAGCACACCCATGAAGAAGATGGTCAGACTGAAGGGCACCTTCCAGGCATCTTCACAGACCAAGTCCCACTGTGAGGAACACACAGACTCTCTCAGCCAATCACCAGTTTACAGCCAGCTCAACGCTGAGTGAAATCAGTCTGATAGGACTTCGACACTGTGCGCCTGCCGGCTCCACCAACCCAGTGAGAATGAGAGCCGGTGGTGCCCATGAGGCCTTGTGTTAAGAATGTAGACTCAGCACAATCTTGTCTGTAACACTTCACTTGAGCCCTGCTCCACAACACTAAAAGAATCATGCCATAAACACGCCATGGCAGATGTCATGTGCTGCCATAAGCTGTCATAGAAGATTACATCCAGTGATGTTTATGGCATGGTTATGTCAGTGTAATGCAACAGGATTTCAGTAAAGTGTTACAATTTACTTACATTTGGCAATAACTGTGGTAATCGTAACGTGGATATGATGTACACGTTTAAAGCAGGTATGTTTTTTCAGTGCAAGCCCTTTACTGTACCACACCATCGCTATGCCTTTTATCATAATGACACCACTCAAACTTTCACAACAGAGTACATTTCTGTTGCGTGAGAAAACAACATTTCAGCTACTTTTCTGTACAGAGGTCTCAGCACAGTCGTCTCAGTGAGCATAAGCAGCAATTACAGACTCTTGTAACCAGGTTAGAGGTTTTAAAACTCGCAAAGAAACAGGTGTGTAGTGTTACCCAAACACATGAAAGAACCACTGCCAGAGAAAAGTAGGCAAGCCCTGGGCATGCCAGAGGAGTGTCACTGCATGCTGCTGATAACACGGTTTAAATGGGGACACTGGACTAGACTCAAGCAGGCAAAAGGCAAGAATCAGACAGTGGGCTACAATCAAAATGACATTAAGCTAGAATCAACTCATTTTACCAAATGAACAATTAATAAATATGAAAACAAGCAAAGTCCACATAATCATAACTTCAGTGTTTAATAATATAAGTCAAACTAATAATTATTATAATAACAACAACACACAACACCTATCACCCGCGCGGCCCAACCCCTCCCGCCCCGCGCGCTCTGCGCACCTCGTTACTGTTTCTCTGTGAGGAAAAAGACAACGCCACAGAGTGAGTGACATCTCCCCGTTAAGACGTCTAAAAGGCAGAAGTCCTCTGGTGCCCAGGGCAGAAAAAGGAGAAAAGAGGAGGAAGAAGGCGGCAAAAAACAGAGGTAATTAACCATGTGTATGTTGTACAGTTAAAGTTCCCTTCAGAAAAATAGTTACTAGCTAGCAAGTGATCAGTTACCCCCTTCCCTAAACTCATCAGTTACCCCCTTCCCTAAACTCATCAGTTACCCCCTTCCCTAAACTCATCAGTTACCCCCTTCCCTAAACTCATCAGTTACCCCCTTCCCTAAACTCATCAGTTACCCCCTTCCCTAAACTCATCAGTTACCCCCTTCCCTAAACTCAGTGAAGAAATTGGAAAAGATCCCCCCCCCATTTTCACCAAATAAGCAGGTCTTAATCCTCCTTGATTAGAGACTCTCTACAATACGCAGAAAGTTGTTCTCTGCACTACTTTATGTAAAATAGTTTGAAAATATTTTTTGTGCAACACCTTTATATTTATTTATTGTTATACGGTTATATTTATAATTCATTTACTTTTTATTTGTTTCTTTAATACTGATTTTACTGTTTTACTGTTGTTTTCATTCTAAAATAAAAAAAAACTCAAAAACATAAAGCTTTGCCGTGTCTGTGTGAGTGTATAAACCCGATGATGATGCAGGGGGCACCAACCAAAATCTCGTCTAGGGCACCGGCTCTGGTTGGCACTGTGAGTGTGTCTTACCTCAGTGACTATAGTTGAGTGGTAGCGCTCCTTACTGTACTCCCAGCCGTCCACACACAGCCCTGTGGCATTGCTGCTGCCGTTCAGAAACTGGTACTCGAGGCAGCCTCCTCCACTGCCATCTTCTGCCAGGCTGAGGTTGGTACTGGTCCAGTTCCTGTGGGATGTCCTGCAGCGGTAGCTTGGCGTGTCTGCGAGGAACACCATAGCCATGCCAGTGTAGCCATTGGGCACGGTGCTGAGGCTAAGGAGGACGAAGATGGTGATCTGGAACGGGCCTCTTTCACCCAGGAAGGAGGTCACCTCATCATAGTCCAGAGAGGTCATCCTGCAGAGAGGGCGGTCAGTGAGCAAGCAGGAAGGTCAGAGTGGACAGAGAGCTGAGGAGGATGGCGTTGAGTGAGACGGTTGCTGTGGTGTGATGACACCCATACTGAGATGAGGTAAAGAAAACCGGTCCCTGCTCTGTCTCCTGGCTTATGAACATGCCCACCAATGGAGGAGGGGCGGAGGGCGCGGCTACCGCTCTATCTGCTGGGAGAGAGGAGGAGAGAGACAGAGAGAGAGAGAGAGAGAGAGAGAGAGAGAGAGAGAGAGAGAGAGTGTGTGGGATTTGGTGATGACGCAAGCCCTTTTGTTTCTGTAAAGAGCTGTTTTTATCTCGGCTTTCTCGCTCATTGTGTAAGATCCACATCTATCCCTCCGCTATACTGATGAAGCCGTGTACTCACTGCACGCAGAGACGCTCGGTGTTGACACGCGTCGCCAGCTGAGTGGTAAAAACACGCCTCCATCTCTGTGCCCACCACTGACTGGCCTAATCACCCAGTTCGAACTGAACCTATCAGGCCGCCGATTGATGAGCGATTCGGATCTGCTCGGTGAGTCAGATGAATCAGCTCAATTCGCCGTAACGAGCCGACTCTCAGCTGCCAAGCGAGTCTTCATTCAGCAGCAGTGTGGTTTTCCTCCCGAACTCGGCCAATAATAACATAATGGTTTCTGCGGTTTCCTGGTGATTTCTGGGGGTACTCTGTGTGGTCCTGATAGACTGATATCACCGTGTAAAGGGGTTCTGGGGCTGATTCCCGACATGTGCTCTCTACTGGTAACGTAAGCCGATTCCCTTCGGAAAGCGAAACCATCAGGCTTTAATCCTGCTGCTTCTAGGGGTCTTTTTGAGCAGGGGAGATATTATCTACACATTTCATTTGTTATTATACCTTATTTCCTTCTCCACTACAGATCACATCCAAATCTATATGAACTCTAATTGTTTCCACTGTTGATTATACACACCTGAATATATTAGAACTGCGTGGATGTAAAATTGACTTTTCAATGTTTAACTTATAAGTTGTCTGACCAGTGGTAGGATGGTCCCCCCTTTAGATGTGAGTCTTGGTCCTCCCGAGGTTTCTTCCTCCTCCAGCTCTGAGGGAGTTTTTCCTTGCCTCAGCGCTCACGGGGGTTCTGTATATTCTGTATATTATGTTCAGTGTTTTGTCTGATTCTCTGTGCTGTGATTCCCATTTTTGTAAAGCTGCTTTGTGACAACATCAGTTGTAAAAAGCGCTATATAAATAAATTTGATTTGATTTGATTTGATTATTTCGCCTTCTAACCAGCAAAAAGTCAGTTAAATAAATATTAGGCTCTCCAAAGCGAGTCGGCTCAAAGAACCGAGTCATTCGCGAAGTAAAATAACTCATTGGGCAGGCGGTGAAGAAACTGGCCCTTTGCTTCTTTTATAGTTCAATGCATCGCTTTTTTCCTGTGTGACACACCGTTGCTTTGTCATCACTGAGTCAGTGTTAGCCTCGGAAGTGTTTCACAGAGCAGGATTTTCCCCAGACAGGACAGTAGGAGGTGAAACAGCCCCCAGAGAGTAAACTCAGGCACACGTTAATGAGACCAGTCAAGTTGGCCACACGCTGAGAAACATACAGCATACGGTTGTGTGAAAAAGTTTGGTCAAATTGCACGTTTTGCTGATACATTCTCTACAGAGAGCATGCTTCTACATGGTGTCACAGGTAATAACTCCTTATCTGCTGAATTTAACATGTTCAAAACATGGCACATTTTATATTTTATGTTTACTAAAATTTGATAAAAGGCGCCCAAACAGTTGCATGGTACTGTATCTTTTATCATTTAGTTTTTAAACTTGAGCGACATCCCGATCCTAATCCATAGGGTTTAATATGATGTCGGCCCACCCTTTGCAGCTATAACAGCTTCAACTCTTCTGGGAAGCCTTTCCACAAGGGCTAGGAGCGTGTTTATGGGAATTTTTGACCGTTCTTCCAGAAGCGCATTTGTGAGGTCAGACACTGATGTTGGATGAGAAGGCCTGGCTCACAGTCTCCACTCTAATTCATCCCAAAGGTGTTCTATCGGGTTGAGGTCAGGACTCTGTGCAGGCCAGTCAAGTTCTTCCACACCAAACTCACTCATCCATGTCTTTATGGACCTGCTTTGTGCACTGGTGTGCAGTCATGTTGGAGCAGGAAGGAACCATCCTTAGAAACAACCCCACACCATAATCCCCCCTCCACCAAACTTTACACTTGGCACAATGCAGTCAGACAAGTACCGTTCTCCTGGCAACTGTGAAAAACCCAGACTCATCCATCGGATTGCCAGGCGGAGAAACGCGATGCATCACTCCAGAGAACAGGGCTCCACTGCTCTAGAGTCCAGCGGCGGCACTTTACACCACTGCATTCAACACTTTGCATCGCGCTTGGTGATGTAAGGCTTGGATGCAGCTGCTCGGTCATGGAAACCCATTCCATGAAGCTCTCTACACTGTTCTTGAGCTGATCTGAAGGCCACATGAAGTTTGGAGGTCTGTAGTGCTTGACTCTGCAGAAAGTTGGTGACCTCTGCGCTCTATGCCCCTCAGCATCCGCATCTGTCATTTTATGTGGCTGAGTTGCTGTTGTTCCCAATCGTTTCTACTTAGTTATAACACCACTGACGGTTGACTGTGGGATGTTTATCAGTTTGGAAATTTCATGACTGGACTTGTTGCACAGCTGGCGTCCGATCACTCACTGTACTACGCTGGAATTCACTGAGCTCCTGAGAGTGACCCATTCATTTACTAATGTTTGTAGAAGCAGTCTGCAGGCCTAGGTGCTTGGCTTTATACACCTGTGGCCATGGAAGTGATTGGAACACCTGAATTCAGTGATTAGGATGGGTGAGTGAATAATTTTGGGAATATAGTATATTATACATTATATGGTTGTACACAAAAGTTCAAAACATGAACAAATTATGAAAATAAAACATTTGTATTTATTTTTAGTAAAATGTGCTGTAACCTTTGCATAGGCCACAATCTATGTTTATTATTTTTTCCAATATGTTAAACTGCATCAACTTATTTTCACTTTAAAAAACCACCAATGTAATTTGACCAGGGAGCCCAAACTTTTGCCTCTGTACTCCAGCACTGAACTTGTCATTATAGAGAGATTTTAGATTCACAAGCATAGTTTCCTTATGACGTCGATTCAGGTCTATTTTTAAGCATCTAGAGCCAGTCAGACTGGCTGTGGTCAGTTGTACAGTAAAAAGTACAAGGTCCGGATGTCATCTGAGAACTCATGAAGGCTTGATGTGAGACTCTAAGAACATTCTTTATCATTGAGAAAATAGAAAACAATTCTCTTGTTCTCTTTATAATCACCCCTTTACTACCAAGAACAAATCTTATGTCCAATGCCTGCCATTCTATTGTATTGTACCAACTGACTGCCTTCAGACTGCTCTCATTCAATGATTATATGAAGATTATAATAATACTAATGACAATATATTTATATAGTACCTTTCATACATTACAATGTATTCATAAGAAAAAAAAACAGAACAAAGGAGTAAAATATAAACATAATCAAAGGAATAATGACACTAACAAAGAGTCATTCATCATTGTGTGTGCTGTGATGTTGCACTGCAGTCTCTTCCTCCATTTCTTCTTCAGGTTGACTGCCATTATGTGTCTGACAACCCACTCTCATGTGTAGGCCAACAATGACGTTGCAACAAGGAAATACTTTTCAAGGGTTAATGACTTGATAAGGTGGTGGTTGTTGCCTGGTGGAAAAAAATAAACAAAAGACCTGAGCTCAAAACTAAACTCAATAAGACCAACTTCATGGTGTTCCTCCATGGAACTGATGAGTTTCATTCCAAAGCAAAATGACTACTATTTTTGGAGTTAATTTCAATTGCATTACAATAAACACAGCAACACACACAAACAGAGACGTACACACACACGCAGGTCATATAAACATCTTATCTCCAAAATGGTAACTTTAGAAGAGAAGGCAAAAACATACTTTACTTTTAACGTAAGTCAGTGGACTTACACAATGCAGAGTAACA